>NW_024039603.1:0-268350 GCF_016077235.1 Cyprinodon tularosa
CTTCCTGCTTAGGGGAATATAATTAATAATGTCTACCCTAATCATATTGATGAATCACTATTCTGTGCTGAAACCCAACAAAATTCCAATTTCTATTTTTCTAAAAGACTTTTACTCATAATGCTCAGGGATTCTAAAGAATCATGATGGAAGAGTTCCACAGCATCACAGATCCTCTACCATACCTAACAGTAGGCATATGGGGGCCATTTCCCATCCTATATGTTGTTTTGAACTAATGGAGGCTTTGTTCTGTGTTTTCTCTAGATAATGATTCTCACTAATTTCCTAATGAATCAGTGGCCCTGTTTCTAAATTGTCCTTGAATCTCTTTTGATTGGTGGAAACTTGTTTTGTTTTTTTAAGCCTACAGCCCACTTCATGCTGCCAGGTGGGTTATATTTTGATTCCACAGGTGTAGATATCATAAGTGAACTTAACTGTCTGTCCAAAAAAAACTGTAAATTTAGGTTTTAGCAGCGTGGGGACTACTGCTAAAAAAAATAAAGGGAACACTCAAATAACACATCCAAATCTGAATGAATGAAATATACTAATTGAATAATTTACACAAACTGCATCAATGGAAATCAAATTTACATGTATTAACCAATAGAGCCCTTGATTTGGAATCACACACAAAATTTAAGAGTAAAAACACACACTAGAGACTGATCCAACTTTGAGGATCTCATCTGAGTACCTAATGGCAGTCATGCTACCGCTGGTGAGCACATGGAGGGGTGTGCAGCCCTCCAAAGAAATTACTGACCTACTGCCAAACAGTTAATATCATCCTCATGGAATTGATCTCTAACTGTTTGTGAAGATATATGTACATTTGTGGCCTGCTGGAGGTCATTTTGAAGGGCTCTGGCAGAGCTCCCACTGTTTCTGCTTGCACAAAGGCAGAGGTAGTGGTCTTGCTGCTGAGTTGTTGCCTGCCTATGCTGGCCTGTCTGCCGGCAGCACCTCCAACCTCTGGACACTAGACTGACAGACACAGCAAACCTTCTTGCCAGAGCTGACACTGATGGGCCATCCTGGATGAGCTGCCCTACCTGAGCCACTTGTGTAGGTTGTAGAGTCCGTCTCAGGCTAACACAAGTGTGAAAGCACCCCCAACATTCAATAGTGACCAAAAGAGCTAGAAAGCATAGGTACTGAGAGGTGGTCTGTGTTCCCCAGCTGCAGAACAATTCCTTTATTGAGTGTTTCTTGCTACTACTTTCCACCTGTTTTCTATTCCATTTGTGTAATGTAAATCTCTTTATTGTCCCACAGTGGGGAAATTCCCTCTCTGCATTTAACCCATCCCCTTGGGGAGCAGTGGGCAGCCATTGTGTGGCGCTTAGGAAGCAGTGTGGGGTTAAGGGTCTTGTTCAGAGACCCACAGTGGAGGCTGTAGGTCTTTCAACCTTCTCAGAGCACAAGCGCACTCCTCTAACCCACTAGGCCAACAATCCCCCAATTTGCATAACAGCATGTGATATTGACTGCAAACTAGTTTGATATCACAGAAGTTTAATTTAATGAAATTTATATTGTGTTGTTTACGTGTTTTCCTTATTATTTTGAGTAGTATATTTGTACATATACAACAGGATTCCTTTAACTTTAAATGAAATGAATCATTTCAAAAGCTGCATTTTCCATCTGCTGAAGTTAACTTTATCTATCATTAAAATCTGTCTCATGATTTGAAACCTTTAAGCCTGCCTAAAGAAGCAAAAACAGAATACATTTGTAAGGGACCCAATAATTCATCGGATTGCCTCGAAAAAAAACTAACAAAAAAAGACCAATATAGATGTGACCACACTAGATAAGGAATGACACAATGCCTAATATTTTACTTTTCTATTTAGCATGCAACAACAGAAAACAAGAAAATTATTATTTAATAAGAGCTAAAAATGAATCAAAAAGACTTAAATATGACTTTAAGTGTCACTAGCTTCAGCCATATTGTCTGCTACAACAGTATTTAAACCTAATAACTAGTATTTTTGTTTGAAAGATATAAATAAAACATGCATAGATTAGATTACTATGCCTTGAATGTACTATTATTAGTTTAGAAGTTTCTCTTTGCTAATATTAATAATACTTTTACAAAGCATTTATAATATTACTATTTTTATTTTTACTTATATTTTAGATTATTAGGAATATATTAATATTCAGTATTAAAATCAAGCTGTTATATCCCAACATGTACCTGTGAACTCACACATCAATAAATATTTAAGAGCTGTTGTTAGATATTTGCAGAAAACAACGTTCTTCAAGTTTAAATATACAAATAGATATTCCGTTCTATATGAGAGTGGGATATTGATAATCCACATCTAATTTGATGAATCCATGCTCTATTATAGATTTAAATACCCTCCATATATGTATTACACCCATACCTGTATACTGATTTGAACTGGTTGCCTTTCTCCACTCTTGGTGTGTGCAACCCCCTCGGTGTCGTACTGACCAGTGTAGACCACAGACTGGGGGTCTTTGGACTGTTGCTCCAAGGGAAAGGTCACTCCACCCACACTCATTGAACTGCAGCCAGAAACACCACAAAACACACTCATATTAATAAACTCAAACACATACGGTAGACAGTGTACACAGTGTCTTGTATTCAAACTAACTTTACCAAAACTCATTATTTCCTGTTACTAAACAACTTTATTATAGTATTATTTTAAAGTTTAGTGATGAATTAGTTTTTGTTTTGTTTTTTTATTCACCCTCACTGGGCAAATAGTTTGCAAAACCACCTTTTGATAAACAATTACACCTTTTAGTGCATGGTTTGACATTTTTTATCTTTGTCAAATGGCTCAAGCAAAATATGAATCCTCAAGATGGAACTAAGTTTACTGAATTCAGTCATCATCATATTGTCACACTATGACTTAGGGATGAACTGATATCATCATTTGGGCCGATATCTACAATTCTATATTAACAATGCTATTATAGCCGATTTTACCGATACCGTATATCATATGAATGACCAACACAGCACTGACATGCTTCAGTTAAACACCTTCAACACCTTAGCTTTATAACACTAAATGTCCATCCATTTTCTATCACGCTTATCCCAAGCGGGGTTGTGATGGTAAGCTGCCTACGGGCGAGGGGCAGGGTACACTCTAGACCAGTCCCCAGGTCCATCACATGGCAACACAGACACAAACAGAACAAACAACCATTCATGCACACACTTACACCTAAGGAGAATTTAGAGAAGCAATTAACATAACAGTCATATTTTTTAACTGTGGGAGGAAGCCGGGGTACCTGGAGAGAACCCACACATGCTCAGGGAGAACATGCAAACTCTATGCAGAAAGACCTGGGGCCGGGAATTTAACCTGGAACCTTCTAGCTGCACGGCAGCAGTGCAAACCCACTGCTCCGCTGAGCATCCCCAATAAATGTCACATGACCAAATAAATACCACATGACCAATCCACTCCACCCTCCCTTCTAAATGAAAACCAGCAAATACAGATATTGATTTTTAATATGGGTAAATTTTTTATGATCATACCAATATGCTTAATAAATGCCCAAAATTTTCCGATGCTGATTTTAAATCCAATATATCCTGCAGCTCTACTATGAATTAAAGAAAAAAAGTTATTTATTTGGTATTTTTATTACAACGTATAATCTAAAACTCCTACTGGATATATTGCAGTTCGTGATTTGGACTGTATCCAATAAAAGTGAGAAAGGGAAAAAAATTTGGGATTGATTTGCATAAAGGTAAGCTGCATGTTCCCAGCTGTGCTCCATGCCCCACATTCAGCTGAACAGCTCTTCTGCATCATGTGTGACCTACATTTAGACGTTCTTACTGAGGAGCATGTTTTACAGAATTACTGCCAAACATCCGTCTCTAATCCTTATTTGCAGACATGGTGGTACAGCTGCGCTCATTACATAACCAGTCCAAACCACTAGAGACCGTTGACACAACATACAAAGGCCTGCATCCTGGAGTAATCCTTGGTGGATTTGACGTGGAACCTGTTTGTGTTGCGTTCAGGTGCTGCATGTAAAGTCAGCTTTAAACTTGCCTTGATGAACTTGTCAAAATGTTGGACCAAAAAAATAACAACTTCTATAGTAAAATACATGATCAACATTTACTTTCATCTTCTAGAATAACAATCAAGAATTATTATATTCATATTTTTTTTTTATTTGACTAAAAATTGCATTTATTTTATTTTTACATTTATTTTTTTCAATTAAAATCCACAGTTTTGGTGCATCTGTTGTCTTTTAAACCAGAAGATATAGCAGAATGAATTTATGCGTTTTTGTGGGGAAATATCCCCCAGAAAAGACAGTTATATGATTTGGGAACATTATTAATCAGAATGCGTGCACCGAGCTCACAATATTCGCTCTATAAAAAAGAAAACCAATTGTGAAATATGATACCTGTTGGTTTTGCATCCCATGATTTGCCCTTTTTGATCAGGGTGATCCAGTGAATACCTACGTGGCCTGAACTGCTCCTGGTTTCACCACCACTTCGATCTTGTACTTGGATCCTGTCAGCAGCTTGATGGTCCGCGTCTGTCCGAACCGAGCGCCGTCTGACTTGAAGAACACCGCGCCGTTATTTGGAAGTATCTTCAGGGAAATCCCGATTTTAACGATTTGGGGGACGTCGGTCATGTTTCCATGCAGCTAGAGGGCAGAAGCCTCGGCGGTGATTGCGGAGGGGAAGAGTCAGGCTGCGCTTCAGGTGCCGTGATCAGTTGGAGCGGACGGAGAAGCCGAGAAGCTCATCAGGCGATAAAGCGCGGCTCATTTCCAGAGCAGCCCGGGGTAATCCACTCCAACCTAACGCACGGGCCTAATCCCAACAAATGCTCTCCTTGATTGTCCCCTCTGAAAATATCTCCCTCTCTCACGGCACACTCCCCCTTTGCACACACCCACCCTCACTCCTCACGCGAGTCTCTACTGGACAGCTGTCCTTGGTGCTGAAATTTTCTCAGCGTTGTATCGCTGTACCGGAGGTCTACAACAGGGGGTCCGCGTACCCTAGGGGGTCCTTGGAAGTACTGCATGGGGGTCGCGAAAATTTTGGTTGATTACACTTTTTTAATATATATATGTGTGTGCAAATACACATTAACATGAATTCAATACACTGAAGTAAAGAGATAAATGGAGGCAGAAGATGTCTTTCAGTCATCAATGCACACATTCAGCGACACACAGGAGCTCTTTCAAGCTGGGCACTAGAGACTGACATTTTTTCGGGAATCCCATGGGTCACGGGATTCCCGTGGGATTCCTGTGGGATGGGAGTCAGTATTAGTAACGATCACGGGATTGGGACGGTACAGGATTAAACATTAACGGGAGCAGATGGGAGCGGGAGCAAACCAATAGTAACTTCCGCTCTGAGTTTTTCACCCGCGCTCAAAAACAACAAGAATGGGAGTCATTCTGAATGGGAGCGGGATGGGAGTGGGAGTAATTTCACCAGGAGTGGGACGGGACAGGATTTAGATTTCTACTCTGGCCCGGGATCGGGACGGGACACCATTTTTTTCTGTTGGAGTGGGACGGGACAGGAGTGAAAATCCACTCCCGTGTCAGTCTCTACTTGGCACCAATTCATGCACATCACCTGTCCCATCAACCAGGAATCAGAATCAGAAATACTTTAATAATCCCAGGGCCAAATTACTTTGTTACATGACACCATCTGTAATAGACTGACTGTAGGACCAGTTTGATATAACACAATTTCATACAATATATATAATTAGGGGGTCCCCGCTTCATCTTGCAATCAGTTTAGGGGTCTGTTAAGGCTACTCTTGCATCAAAATAGTTTCCAAAAAAATCAAAAATTGCCAGAGTAGTCTTAGGAGGAGGTTTTTCGACTCACAAAACAAAAAGCACTCGTGGAGAATTTTCTTGTTTCAAAAAAGGGGTGTTTTCTTTACTTATAAAAAATAACAGAAATATTCTCAGAGTTGACTTACAAAAAATTCAAATAATATGTGTGAAAAAACTGTTGCACTCCTCACTCCTTCAAACAAACATCCAGATCCACCTCATCAGCTGCTTCTACTTGTTAACCTCAGCAGGAGGCGGACTGACAAGGAGGAGGATCAAAGCCAAACCAATACATAAACAAATAAACAATAGTTCCACCATTCACACAACCTTAGATCTTTAACATTAATAATTTTGCAAAAAATAAATGAATCTAATTCTTAATAGGCTCCAACATCCCAGCCCCTAATTGTTAGCCTTAGCAAAATAACGTCCTTGGTCGATTTTAAAATAATTTAATCTTATGTCATATCTCACATTTATCCGAAAATGGCTCCTAAAAAAGGGGCATACATTTTTTTTTTTACATCAAATTATTTTTAACCGTCATATAAAATAAATTTATCAATGTTGATTGGTTGTCAAAGCTTTTTATAAATATATATACATTAGGTAAATAGAGTAAAGTTCTAACACTATTTTCTAGAAATTTATATTGACACAAAATTAAGTACCACTAGCATCAATCATAATATTAATAGTAATAATAAGAAGAATAGGAACAAGAATAGTAATAAGATTTTGAATTTTTAACAACAATTTAGGTACAAAATCAAATTATGCCAAAATGATTTTCATAAAAGCTAAAATCATTTAAATAAGGAGCTTGTTATATTGTAGTTCTCCATCATCTGAAACATTAGGTAAAATCTTGTTAAAACCCCACAATGGCATTAAGTCCTCCATGCCCTGTGTGGTTCTGTGGAAATGAAAATCCAGTTTAATCCTGACTTTAACAGTGCATTTCCACGGAGCCACCGCAGCAACAAGAAGATGTTCTACATCACAACAGAGAATGCAAATGCTCAAATTATAGCTGCAGATTGACTATTGGCTCACTGCAATACTGCAGATTGACCACTAGAGGTCAGCATTGGCTTACTGTGGCAAGAAGGTTCTTTTAAACGAGCGCCAAAGTAAATAAGAAAAAACTATTTTAATTATTTATTTATTTATTTGCTGAAGAACAGAGTACTATTACGACCAGTGCTAAAAAGCTATCTATAAAACAAAAAACAAACAAAAAAAAACAAAAAACACACTATATATATATATATATATATATATATATATATATATATATATATATATATATATATATATATATATATATATATATATATGTATATATATATATCTATATATATATATATATATATATATATATATCTATATATATATATATATATATATATATATATATATATATATCTATATATCTATATATATATATATATATATATATATATATATATATATATATATATATATATATATATATATATATATATATATATATATATATATATATATATATATATATATATATATATATATATATATATATATACGTATATGAATGTGTACATATACATATGTAGCAGATGTTCCCGTTGCTAGTTCCACGGTCAGGTATGCATCCTCAGAAATGTATGTATTACTTCTGACCTCTGAGGTAGATTTTTTTCATCTTGTTTAAGCCTGGAAGCCAAAGATTTCTGTAAAGTGATTTGAATTGTGATTAATTTGTCCAAGGAAGATAATACCACAGGATTTACCTCTACCTCTATGTATTAATAGTGAGAGTCTGATGCTGACCAAGTTTAAACCTTATTTACACAAAAATAACCACGTTTTAATGGATTTATCTCTTAGCTTAACATTTTAAACCACAATTATACATTGATTAAAATGGCCAAGTTTTCTTTTTAGTCACTTTTCAACCAAATTTGGTTCTCTTTACTTTACTTTAGACCCTGAACATCACCAGCATCCTTTTATGCCGACATTTATTTTGCTTTTATTAGCTGATTATTTCCAACCTGCAGGATATTTAGATTGTTGACATTTGTTTTTGGCAAAGGTGTTCCACTAAAAATACTAAAAGTTTGCAGAGTTACAGTAATCCTAAACAATGGCTCCCCTAGTCATCAGAGATCTGTTAACCAGTGTTTTTACGGCCAGAACCTAACCATGGGAGGAATTGTCTGGAATCTATGATCCTTACATATGGAATCAACCTCATGAAAAAAAAGTAACTTGGGAGCCTTTTTCCATTTATTATCAAATAGAAAAATAAATGTTTGCATTTATTGTTTCAGTGGGTTTAGATGAGTATATTCTGGATGTATTTGCAGCCCCAACAACTAATTTAACACATTTCTTGTCTTTTGATCTAAGCGTTATTTTAATCAAACTTCTATTTATATCACACTTTAAATATATTTGTGGATGATTAGACAGTAAAGAAACCCAAATTTGACATGAGCAGAGGATTTACATGAAATTATGTCACTTTCTACTTTTGATATGCTGATAATGTCATTTTGCTAGGATGAAACTCTAAAATTCTTTGTCTGGGCTCAAGTATAAAATTACACAATGGAAAATCATTGGCCAAAAATTTATCTTGGCAAACTATAGAGAAACTGTGCACTTTTTGCAGCTTTCAGTTCAGTTCAATTAAAACAAGCTGTATTGATCCCAAAGGGAAATTTAATGCTGCTCTTATGAGGATTTTTCAAAGTGTAGATGTTAATAGAAGTAGGCAGGAAGGATCTCCATGTGGTCTGTCATGCAGCGGATCTGGGCTCTAATTCAATAACATTGTGTATGCACAAAATGAGCCCTGAGTCATTCGAATGCCACTTTCTGTGCAAAGGTTGTGATCCATCTAAAAAAAAACAACCTGGCACGGAAACGTGTTGCCCCTCACACTATCCCTAATACTTTTGCAGATTTGAAAAAGATAGGGGAAAATGGCAACACAGAAGGTGAGGTGGAGAAAGGAACTCTGAGAGGTTCAAATTTAATATATATAAAAATATGACTAATAGCTCAACGCCATCATAAAATGCAACGTCCCAGTGTCATTCCTGTTGCATTGGGGAACCATAATTATACTTGAGGGCAATGAGCAACTCATATCCTTCATGAAAGTTGGTACAATATTTAAATTTCTCCCCCTTGCATTTATTTGCATAAATGTGAGAAGTATGAGAAAAGCCAAACCTCCAACTTCTTCTATTTTATTGGAAATCAATGACCAGAAGTAAGGCGTTCCAACCGGACAAAAATCTTCAAGTCAAATTCAAACTTCCAATAGTTTAAAGCAGGTTAGCATTGAACTCTTATATGATTCTGATCTCAGCTTCCTGTACCAAAAACAAATGGAATATGTTTCAGCCAGAATTGTGGCAGAGGCTTGGTGTGAAATGACAATTCTCTCCAGTTTATGAAAGTTTACTAAACATTAGTGTAGACAGAACACAAATGTGAGACTTTATGTATAAGATTTTAACCATAAATAGTCTTCATATATATCAGGCTTAGATTTTATTTCAGGTAGAAAAGATCGAACACCCCTACAGTAAAAAAAAAAAAAAGAAATCGGTATGAAATTTAAAATGGTCTGCTTTTAGTAACTGAACAAAACTGTATCATTTAGTCACATTACAAAGATAGCCTGTAGAAATGAAATGCATAAAACACTCGGGGGTCACATAAGCTGAAAAGATAACAAGTAGTTTGGGATTTAGGCTTGATTAGCAGTTTTTCCAGACTGGTGTCAATGGGAAAGAGTTTAGATTTTTGGTGTACCAGTATCATTTTCCAAAAAAGGCTGCCTTCCAAAAAAAAAACCAGTAGTGCATCAAAAAGTCCATCCATGAGAAAGTCCCAGCATGAACATCACAGCTGACCTAAACGCGCACCTAGAGCATCACCGGATTTTCCAATGTTTGTTAACATCATAAAGATGTGAGAGAAGGCTGATGGGACAAAAGGGGCAGTTTTTTTTGTTGTTGAAACAAACAAGGTGTGATGATCTGGGGGCTTCTTGGCTGCTTCAGGACCTTCACCTTTTTTTGATGGAACCATGAATTGTGGTATGTGGCTGTCAGTTTGTGAGTATAGTTGGCTTAGTCAGCACAACGATGATCCAGAGCAAATCAGACAGCCAGGCTCTGAATCCCCAAAAATAAATAAATAAATTAGAACTGCAAAGAAAGAAAAAAGAAAACTCAACAGGTTCTAAAGAGCTCTAGTCAACTCTGGATTTACCTCAGTTTAAGATGCAGTGGCATTATTGTTTTTATCTCACATGTTTTCTATCTTTGTGTGAAATTAAATTAGTAAATGGGAGCAACGGTTCTGTTCTTGTCTGTTTTCTGTCTATTAATGTATGAAGGATTAAGACTAAATGTGTTAGTTTGATGTAGTTTTCCTCACCTAGATTAAAAGCATTCTGGTGTTTTGGTGTGGCTTCTATTATTATTATTTAATAAAAGTAACAAAAAAGACATCACAGTCCCCCTCATGCACAGCCCTCATTGTTTCAGGGCTCCTGCACCACACCCGTTTTAAAACGCATAGATAGAGCAAGCAGGGTCTGTGTGACAGTCCGGGTAAGTTGGTAAAAGACTGAGAGCGTGGGAGGGTGGAAGGGGCCCTCCCTCCCGACAAATGTTTTTATAGATCCACTCCTTCATAACCCAACTCTTTCCCAGCCTTGCGCAGATGGCCAAAGTGTCCAAATGGGAGCCTGAATGTGTTCAAACGGGCGGCATGAGACGGGGTGATAGTTCATTAGTCATTTAAGCCACAGATGACCTCTAGATTCATTTTAATAAATAGTTAAAGTTAGATCACCCAGGAAAAAAACAGTTATATGCCGGTCTGTGCGCGCGCTCCACGCTTGCGCTGGTGATGCCATGCCGCGCAGTCACACCGGCGACGAGAGCAGCGGCACCGGGATCTGGCTGCAGACCTCTGCTGGGAGCCGGACGCTGGAGCACCCGATGAAAGATGTGGAGTCCGGACGGAGGAAAATGAATAACGCGGTGAGGGCGGGAGACGGTCTGCTGTCTCCCCCCGCAGCAGGTGCGGCGGCAGCGGCGGCGGAGAGGAACCAGGGCGCCCGGCTCAGCCTGCTGGGGAAGCCGCTGACCTACAGCTCTCAGAGCTGCCGCAGGAACGCGCGCTACCGGCGGCTCCAGAATTACCTGTACAATGTTCTGGAGAGACCCAGGGAGTGGGCTTTTATCTACCACGCTTTTGTGTGAGTATAGATTTTTGTTACAGATATTTTAAACGAGGGACCAAGTTTCTCCTCTATTTTAAAAACTTTTAAACACTAAAACCCACCAACACCCTTCACCTGTGCACACGCACAATACCAAAACTAACCCATCAGTACAATACTGCTCTGAATATCACCACAAAGTTATTAACATTCATTTTTTCCCCTGATCCAATCTGATATGGATACATTAGCTGATCGAACTGACCCGATACTGATCCGATAAATTAACAAAATACCTCGGCTCGCCATGTGAGTAAAGGCATCATGCTTGACTTAAATGTTTTTTCAAAAAAGGTAGAAAATTTATACTTATATGAAACCTCACTAGCTGCTATGTGTGCTCTGCAAAGCATCCCAATCTTAAAATTGGAGTCACTAAATTGCTGTAACTGTGCTGCTGTGTATTATATAAAAATAGAAATAACTACATGCTGGATCTGCGTCATTCATTGGATATCTGCTCCAGTTAATTATTCTATATCAGAGAATATTTTGGATCCCAGTATCGGATCGTTGCATCTTTAGCCAACAATAATGTCCAATCTTAAGTTGAAAGTGAATAAAAGCCCATTGATTCAAAGATTTATGGAAAAATCCAATGGATGTGGACTCGGTGTTTGAGTCAGCACTGAAAATGAAAGTATGTTTTTCACTGTCAGAGAGAAGAGTAGAGAGAATCTAGGCATTCATCTCTATGCTTTAGTGTTAAACCGGATTAATTTAATGTTGAACGAAACCTGATTTGGGGATTTTTAGTAGCTGTAAGTCATAACTATTACTATTAGTGAGATAAAAGCTTAAAATGTACAATTCTTTGTTGAAATATATATGATGAGTTTCGCTTAGATTTAAGAGGCTAAATATTCAATGGTTTTCTAAAGTGTAAAACGTCATCTGATAAGACTGAATGAAACCCCCAAAACAAACGTCGGATTCAATGACTAATGGATATCGAAATTCAATGTGCACACTGTAATGCAGTAAAATTGAGTCACGTCTCCACTTATCTTTGTACAGCTTGGAAATTTTCCCAGAGATTTGGGAAATCACTACAAATTTGAATGATATTAACAGGCTACCGTTTCCTCTTGATTCATAACAGAGTCATTCTGGGAGGAAAGTCCTTAGATTGAAAACAGCCTCCCATTGACCACAAGCCCTTTTTTTCTTTCCTCTTATGCGAAATACTTTCCCCTTCTCCTCCCACACACAATCAATTTACAAAAACATTGTTTGTAAATATTTCTGACCTCTCCTGGTTTTTGTCTGGCTTTGCTCCAAGCGATCCGTTGCTTGTCGTAACATCTCTGTGCTAAACCTTTCCTTTAAAAGCAGATTGTGTGCCATCCAGCTCCTCTGTTTCACTCAATATGAGCCAAGTTAGTAAAGCATCCTTTCAGGAAAGCAGTGGGGTGGGTCTGCTGAAGAATTGAGCAACTTTTCTGTGGCAGTGGCATCTTGAGTTTCTATCTTAAACACACTGTGGCTGACAGCAAACCTCCAGAGAACATACAATTGTATTAGTATTAATGTAACATGTAAAAAAAACATATTTTGAGTGCATAAAACAAATTAATTTGCTATGAGAAACAGGCCCACAGCATCATAGGTCCTCCACCATCCGTTACAGTAGTTATGAATTCCTAATTTTTTACAACGGAGAGGAAAAAACTAAAAAGGTTTCTAGTCAACGACCAGCGGGATTTGAAAAAAACTCCATTATGGTTTTATTTTTGTGGTGG
This sequence comes from Cyprinodon tularosa, assembly GCF_016077235.1. Taxonomy (NCBI): domain Eukaryota; kingdom Metazoa; phylum Chordata; class Actinopteri; order Cyprinodontiformes; family Cyprinodontidae; genus Cyprinodon; species Cyprinodon tularosa. The sequence continues at coordinate 12,934 of NW_024039603.1, forward strand.
TATGGCTGAAATTGCTTATCACACTAAAAAAAAAAACATGTTGGCATGAAGATAGCATTTAATGGTTGTAATGAAGTGTTTGTGAACCCAAGATGCAAGTCTCTGCTGTAAGTGAGGTTAGATAAAGAGCTGAAATCATTCAAATTGTATTTTTTACTCATCTTTACTAGCTGTGCCAGTAAATAATTCTCCCACTGAAGCGTTTAATTCCTCTCATTGGAAGCAGGATCAGGCTGAAACGCTGCCTCTTTGCTGTTTAGAGCATTTTTATGCTGGAAGAAGAGCTTTTTTGAGAAGGAAGTGGAGCTGTCAGAGGAGAGGCTGCAAAACCGGATGCTGGCGTTTTATTTGCTCCTGCAGGAGGGCCAAGGTCATGGGGGTTAAGTCATTACATCTGCTCCAGACCACAGCCTCCCACACTGAGTCGTTCTGATCAGCTGCGCGCACTTAACAAAGCAAACCATTTGTTTAAGTGGGATAAAGGGGAGATTCGCACACCAAATCTCTCACGCTTCAGGAAGATTTGCAGAACGCAGGGATGCGTTCTGCAACAGGGAAAGAAACCTTAGAGAACAGAACCTAAAGACAAACAAAAAAAGTGAACTTAATATTGAAAATGTAATAAATAATACCACACGCTAAGTTTTTGTCATCTTGATTTAACAGTTAAAACCTTCTTGTTTTGGGTTACATGTCCAGATCTGGATTTTCATTGTTATTGGCTTGGCTAGTTGTTGGCTTAAGATACCCTTCACTGCAGTTATCGATCTGATCATATGGTTTATTTCTATTTTAACAACAGTTTCTGTACATCTTTGATATACTGTTTTAGTTTCCCTCCAAAAAAGCAGGATAAGGAGATCAAATACTGCAGTCCCTCTATTATTTAATTAATTTTGGTTTACAGAAAACAGTTATTTCATCTTAAAACAAGGGGGCGCTGAAGAGGCTCATTTATTTCTGCTTTGCTCTGCTATGTAGAAAGATGCCAGCTCCAGAATCAGCAGTCAGAAACCAAAGATTTAAAGCTTAAAGCTTTTAGCTAGTGGTGATTATTACATGAATAATTGTCATGAGTCCATGATAATAATATAAATATATTTTAACTTTGTTGTTTCTTTTTGTAATCTAAGAATTTCCACTTAAAAAAAAATCAATGCAAATTTTATTTTATTTTTTTGTGGAAGATCTGCACCAGGGTTGAATAATTAATTCCAAGTTTAACAGCCCTTTTATAATGCTGGGTACGGGCAATTACCAATACGTCGAATGGCTGATATCTTAGGCCTTAGGACATTAGCACATTCAGCAGTCATGTCTTCAGATTTCGTAAAATGTATGCATTGCCATTTTTTCCCATTTATAGCCATTGTTAATTTTATTTCCGATTTCTTTAAAGACTTCTGCAATATTCATTATCGTAAAGTACATAGTGTATAGCTTACAGAACACAGCAGATATCTGGGAATCCATTAAACTTGTGTCAGAATGATTAGTATTACTATTAAAAAAGCTGCATTGGTTGATCACCATTGGAGACTGATAGCGTAGTTGTTATAGAGCTGCACATTTTTCCTCTGGAAAGGGCAGAGAGATTGCTAGTTCGAAGCTCAGACTTTCACTGGACCCTAAGGCAAAACCCTTTAACATAGCTTTCTGCCCACAGACTCCTCACTGCTGTCTAAAGATGGTTAAGCTCAGAAGATCAATTTCCCCCGATGTGGGCCTGTAGAGATATGTTTTCTTTCCTTCTTTTCCTTTTGTCACCCCTTAAGGAATCATACCTTTTTTTGCAAATATCAAAAATAACCATCAAAAGAAGATTCATCCTCTCAACTAAAATTGTACCTCCTTGATGTTGAGGCATATCTACATTCACAGTGTATCTAGAGTGTGCCAGACAAATAGGACATCTAAGGAGGTATTTAAAGCATTAATTTTTCAAATGTCTTAGATTTGTGCTTTCTTTTTTTACTGTGCAGATTGCAAATGAAAGCTGAAGCTCATAAATCTTGGATGTTATTGTATCTTCTCCACAGCAAATTGACTGCATTGTCTGATATGTAAGATTTTCTGAAGATCAAAAGCATGCAAATGCGGTTTGAATGTCTAAGCATAAACTCGTCGACCCACAGATGTTTTGTAAAGATGTAAAGCTGCAAAAAAACTCACATGGCTCCAACACATGCTTCTCACAAATTCTTTCACACGTGATAAGTGATCAACAAAACACAAAGCGCATGATTTATAAAAGAAAGGTTCCTTTGATAGTTGGCTTTGAGAGCACTCATATTGAACCAGATGCTGCTGTTTGTTTTTCTTGTGAGGATTCACACTGAGTATCAGAAAACGGCCTTAAGGGTGTATTTTCTTCCCCCTTAATGTGTTTGGTGGTGTAGGAATTGAAACAGGAGGGATCTATTCTATCTGCTGTATGAATGTTGATACAGACGAGAACCTGTTGTTGTATTTTTTGCAGAATAATGCTCCTCCAGTCGGGATTACGGCTCTATCTTCCTAACGAGATGGCGTGTGTTGGACTAATCACATTTGCGGAAATGGGTTCCAGTCACAGTCTGTATTTTGTGCTGTACTGATTTGTTGATTCCTCTGACAGATTTTTGAGATATCTTTTCTCCTATGCAAATATGACAGTACACCCATGTGCTATGCATGCCAGTGTCATGACGGTGTTTTCACCATACGCACACCATGTCAGCACCAATTAGCACATTGAAATGTTGGATTGTGTCTAAGTGAAGGACTTACAGAGAGAGGTTTGGTATTTGGCTGTGTGGCTGATTGAGTTATCCATGGTATGAGTGTGTCAGCAAATGATCCCTGGACTGTTCTGGTCTACTAACAGGGAGAAAATCAACCAAAGCAGATGAAATGCCACTCCGTGAGTATCACCTTGCTAAAATTATCAAGCTGAGCCCATTTCCGCTTACATTTCTAAAATATTAAGTGCTCACAGGAAGATGGCCTGGAGGGGAAATTTCTCCATGACATTTTCTTCTCTGGATTACCTTTTTTTTGTAAATTTGCTATTTAATAATTTAACTGCATTTTCTTGCGGATCTTGTGATCGTTACTGCTGTCCACTACTATAGAATCCACCCATCAGTGATCCCCAGGGTATGATTCCCTGTATTTATAAATATAGCTGCTAAAAAGTTGTCCTCCTGTTGATTCTATTAGACTACAAATAACTTACATCTGGATTGTGCAACATTAGGCTTTGTGTGAGAAAAAAAGTTGCTGTAAAATAGACTTTAATTATGTGGTTTTATTTGAGAAATATTATTTTGAGATGTAGACTTGTTTATGCTACCTATTTAGGATTTTTTTGTATATTTACTAACCTTCTGAGGACCAACAGGCCTTATGGGGACTAAAGCTGGTCCTAATGCGATGGACCCCCATTATTAATGTGACCGTTTAGAGCAGGCATCCCCAAACACGGTCCTCGAGGGCCGCTGTCCTGCAGGCTTTAGAGGTTTCCCTGCTTTAACACAGCTGATTATCATGATTGCAGTAGAGCTGAAGCCTGTTAATCAGCTTTCAATTAAAATCAGCTGTGCTGGAACAAGGAAACCTCTAAAACCTGCAGGACAGGGGGCCTTGAGGACCGAGTTTGGGGATGCCTGGTTTAGAGCTTAGATGTGAATTAACTTTAGGTTGTGGTTAGGAGTAAACTGGTAATAGCATTAGGGTAAAGGTTCAGGGTAAGGCATAAATGTAATAACTAAAATGAATGTAAGCCAATGTAAAGTCTCAGTGTGGATAGAAATATTCATGTGTATGTGTGTGTGTTTGTGTAGATTGTGATCATTGAATCCCTCTGTTTTAAGCTACCATTAGGTTTCTAAAAAAAAAATAAAAAAGTATGTGAAGCACTTATGATTTCCAATATACATAGATGTAAATCTATCATTAAAATGGAGGTTATGTTACTGTCCGACTATTTATTACTACACTTCATTGAAGTGGTCGTTAACTGTTATATAGCTTTCTGTTATTAGAGTGATGCAACACTCTGCTGGGAAAGACTTTGCACTGTTATTGGCCCTTTTTAACATGTTCTGGATGCTCTCAGAGGAATGTTAAAACTTCACTCCATTAAATCACAAAAGCCTTGTTGCTCCCATTATCGCATATCTTCTGCTATCATGTTACTATATTTTTTTGCATAAAGCCCTCCAATTTTTAGAAATCATTACATCCATGTCAAAAAAAAAGAAAATTAAAAACACTCTGCAGGACTTTATTTTCCAAGTTTGAAGACGTTTCGCTTCCCATCCAAGAAGCTTTTTCAGTTCAAAATGCCAGGAATAGCGTTGAGTTCGAGGTTTTATGCAGCAGCCCAACAAAGCCTTTGTTTTTGTTTTGAAAATGTGCAAATTGAAACGGACGAAGGGGTCCAACCCATTGGACTCGATTTGGCTTCTTTTGTTAGCCTACAATACCCCATTCTGAAAGGGGCAGAGCAGAAATGTTGACAGTTGTAGGCACCTGATAACTCAAGGATTTTATGGAAGAAATTTATTTACAGAACCGCATAAAATCCATTCTGCATCCTGGTCATTATTAAACAATGGAAATAATCCCAGACCAAACTCTTTAGCATTATTATGCTCTGCCATTACTTCTCTCCACTTAAGAATCAACAGCAATGCCCTCTAGTAGATGTCAGTAACATTACAACATGGAAAAACTTTCATTCTAAGCATACTTTATGCATTAATTGGATGGAACAAATTTTTATCTAATGAGCCATTAATTAGTCATAACCTGATTATTTTATTACTCTCTACTGGAAATAGATTAAGCTGGATTTAATGTAATTCTTAGATCTACAGTTTTAATTTTGAGTTCAAGGGAGGTAATACCTCTGAATATCACCAAGTACAACCCAGTTAAACTCCCCGCAGCAGTGTGTCGCAGTGACCTTGTCACAGATACTTTTGATTTATGTCCAATATTGAAGAGTGGTTTGCTTTATGTTATTCCACGCCAAAACGCAAGAGGGACAATTATGAATTAGCTGTGGGTCTAGATACGTCCTAGGTGGTGAGGAGGCGGGGACTGTCAGGGTTTGGTTGAGGTTTGAGGACCCAAATGCAGAGGCAAGGAGGCAGAGGTGAGTTTTCTGTTGATTTAATGAGTGGTTCACAAACAACTGAGGCAAGAATCCAAAAAATCCAACATGAAAAAAAGTAAGACAAACCAGAACCATGTAAACTTCAGGGGAAAACAATAATGACGCGGTTTGACACAGTAAAGCGTAGTTAGACAAAGTTAGACGAGGAACCAGCACTGAGGAACTGCACAAAGAGAGTATTTATGGTAGACTGAACCAAGAGAGGACAAACGAGTAGATTGGGAACAGGTGTGAAAAGGGCAGCAAAGGAAGGAGCTAGGGAAAAGGAGACTAACATAAGAGGGCAACAGAGGGAAACAAATAAAAACCTTAGAACTCAAATATATCCAGAAAATACGACAAAATAGGAATTAAACCAATAAAACATGGAGCAAAGTAAAAAATAACAGAATCAAGACTGTGACAGGGGCAAGACTACAGATGGACATGTGGGTGAAAAAAAGATCCAGGTGGAATCCAGGTGGAAAAAGGGTCCCAGCGTTCTCGCGCACCTCGCTCCTCTAGCTGGTCCAACTTCACGAGTCGTTTTCCACAATGGCGGTCATACAAACAAAACAAGCCAGTAAGGTACCAAACAGGAAATACGGATAGAGAAGAGCGGATGTAGATTTGACCAATCAGAGGCCTCCTGTCTGCGGCACTGTCTGCGGTCACCTACAATTTTGAAGAGGTACAGCAGAGTGTCTGCAGAAGGGGCTGGGGGCACATTTGCGTTCACTGTGACACACACGCAGATGACCTTGTTTCTGATTATAAATCAGTCTTTACTCTAGCGCCAGTCATTATTACGCCACACATTAACCACAATGGACCTTGAGAAAGCAATTCTGTAATTATTAAGAGGAATATAATTGAATCTTTAAAAAATCTATAATACTGTATGCTAACTTTCCCTAGTATTTACTTAGGTTGGCTTTGGCTCAGAATACTTATTTGCCAATTTGACTAAATGTCACAGAAGCAGGTACAACACGAGCAAAACTACAAAAGAGATTCCTGTCGAACTCACTACTTGCACCTCCTGTGCTTCCTCTTACCTTTTGTTTTTACACCCAAAAAAAAGATTAAATTTAGTGATAGTTTATTAAACTTGAAGGGAAATCAGAAGCTGTTGTATTCCTTATTATTTAGGTAAATACTGGAATGAATGATTCCAGCTTCTACGCCAACATTTTGTTTACTAGCCTCACCTGTTAAGGTATGGTCACTATTATGGAAAAGATCAGATTTTTAAGTTTATGAATGAGAATTCACCATTAAGCTTCACCAAGCAAAAGATCCTACAGATCATCTAACTTCTCTGTGTATCTCTATATGGACCAGCAGATTTATTTATTACAATATAACTACCTCAAAGACATCATATTCAAAGAAAAACATTTTCAATTTTATAATTCTTGCTGATAGTGTCCAGTGAATGATTTTAGATTAATCGTGGATTGAGGTTATGAGGTGTTGCTGTTTATATTTTGAGTGATTTTTAGGCTATTTTTTCCCTCTTAAATTGCTACTTGATCTTTTAGCATGTCTCACATAGAAAATGAACAATGTTGAATACTTTCCAGGAAAATTACATTACTACTTAGTAATGAGGTCTAAAAAAAGATACATGGCTGTTATTAAAAATCAAACAAAAAGATCCTGTTGCTAAATTATTTTCCATTAGTCACAAAGCTGCATTGATCAAAAGAGAAAAAAAGTGTTGACTGTACACTGCAAAAAATATAAATCTCAATAAGTTATTTTTTCTTAAAATAAGTGTGTTTTTCCTTGATTTGAGGAGGTAAGTAAGACACTTTGCCAATGGAACAAGACAATTTCCTTTTAAAATAAGAAAAAACTATTTTATCGTCTTATTTCAAGTAAATATTATCTAACTATCTTATTTTAAGAGTGAAAATACTCATTCCATTGGCAAATCATCTTATTTACCTGCTCAAATTAAGGCTAAATATACTTAATTTAAGCCATTTTTTACTTATTTCTGGATTGTTTTTGCAGTGTAGGATTCTCCTAACATCAAAGGTGTCTCATAGAGGCTGTACTTTGTTTCCTGTTAACACAGCGACATTTAAGACACCTGAGCACATAAAAGACTCTATGTTTAGGTTCAGAGTTAGTTCCAGGTAGCTGGCCAGCACCCAATGGAAAATGCTGGAAAATGCGAAGGACCTATTAGATCGGATGAGAAGGACAAGAGATTTGTAAGGGTGTTTGTGTGTCTGTATGTGGGCATAAATACTGTCATGTTGTGTTCCGGTGTTTGCATGAACTGGCACAGAGCTGGTACTATTAAAAAGCGAGTGTGTGTATTTGTGTTATGTCTTTAATGGACAGTTTAACACAGGGCAGATACTGGTGTCACCACGTCACTGGCTGCTGCACTGCCATGACAGGATGAATGGAGAAGATCAAGGTGAAGAAAAGAAAGGTAGAACCGTCGAGGACTCATATATTCCAAAGTTTCTAGAAAAGAAAACAGACCAACGGATGTTGATTTCAAGCAACATCTGGTTGCATATCCTGATTTGAAGTAGATGGCAGACAGATTTGAAAGCAAGATATACAAACAAAACCCAAAGAATACAGTGTAATCTACACCACGGTGATACAAGAATGTTTCCACATCAAAATCCCTTTTCACCTCAGAAACACTGTATTAAGATATAGGAGGACATGGGGAGATTTTGTCAGTTTTACGAGCCGTTCACCCCTTACCCAGTACGCTGGTTTACTGATCTGATAAGCAATCTCTTGACATCTTTTTCAAAGTTTTTTCACTTGGTCTGGGGTTCAAAGGGACCCTGCTACATTAGCAGAACATAGAAATAATCCAGAACTCTTTGGTTAAGAGTGATAAATCATGAAGTGTGGTGGAGGGTTGTGATCTTATCCCCTTGGTAAGATGTTGATTTTGCGTCTCAAGGCGACGGATGTAGTATTTGGGTTTATGGTGGTATCCTTTCAAAGTTGGGTTTACAGCATGCACCAACACAAATTTGAGGGATTGGCTATTGGCAGTGGCGGCTGGTGAAAAATATTTTTGGTGGGGCTGATATAGCCTAGTGTATGTCTCCAACTAATCCGGAATAAGAATTCAAATAAACAATTGGACAATACATACAATTTAACAGTAATGATTTAATTTACTATATAATAACAGTAACAGTGATGATTTGGGTCACTGTGACGGGGTTCTTTGGCCTCCAAGAATCCAGGCTCAGTCGGGTTACCGGTGTTGGTGATTTATTGTGCTCAAAAACTCAAAACAGGGTGCAAAAGAAACTAAACATATACAAGATACTCTGGGCCTCAGCCTCCCTCCAGTTACCAGCAATGTAACAAAGAAACAGAAAACAAAAATTGCCGCTTTTCTTCCCACAGCCCTCATTAAATAGTTTAAGCCCCTCCCCTCAGGCTCTCTTATTTCTGATTTCTTCTCATTAATCAGTTTTGTCCATATATTACCTCCACAAAAAATTGATGTACAAAAAACAAATAATTTTTACAACTTAATTATTTTACACAGATTCATTGACTTATTCAATTACACCAAACTGGGTTTGAACCCAGCAAAGACGCAGCCAGACTGAAGATGACAAGTCCCCGCATAAACACGTGTACACACACCCCCACACACACACACACACACACACACACACACACACACACACACACACACACACACACACACACACACACACACACACACACACACACACACACACACACGGCTAACCCCACTGAAATATTAAGTGTGCACCCTCAATATGCCAGCAGGTAACCAGGAACAGCTTGTGTGTTTTAAGTTCATGGAGCTACTGGTCTCAGCGCGAGTGTATTGGTCCTCACAAACACAGTATAACAGGAATGTGTGTGTGGCGCGCAAAGTTAGAGGATGTGGATTCGTCACAGTCACAATAACCATGACATGAAATTTTCATATCCTACAACAGGGATGTTCTTCTGGCAAACGGGTAGATAAATAAGGATCTCACCGAATTTGGTGGAAGCTGCATCTCGTTCGTTACATTCGCCATCTTCCCTTTAATTGTCTGCACCTGCGCTTGGGTGCAGAAGCCTGTTAAAGCGCAGTATTTTCAGCGCCCCAAGACCATAAAGTTCTGAGACGCTGATTGGCCATTAAATTCACCTAGCAATAGTACATGATTGACAGATTCTCTGCAAATGTGGGTCAGTCTGATAAGCGCCCCCAGAACAGAGACGGTAGGAGTCTGTCTGTGGAACTCCACAAATTAATGACAGTAGATAGGGAAATGTAGTTTATATAATTTGTTTTGCTTATATGTAAACACTCTAGAGAGTAAAACTGACATTTATGAGTTAATTTCTAAAAATATATTTTAAGTTTCTCTCTTCTTATCAGGGAGGGCGGTGCCCCAGCGCCCCCTATGGGCCGGCCGCCACTGGCTATTGGGTAGGTTATCACAAAAACATCTACACAAACTTATCTAAAAGAGCTTCAGATACGATACTGCAACAGTCTTGGCAATATGGCTGCCATTACTATCACGCTGTCATTCTGCTCTTGCTTTGGCCAATAGAACCAAACCGTGCTTCAATTATACAGATGCACCAATCGATGTCCTGAGTACATAAACACCATCCGAAAGCGCAACTATCTTTCATTATCCTTTTGGATGCTTGAGAAGAACTTTAATCATGTTACGTCTTGAGGTAATTTAACAAATTATGACATGGTGGAGGTTCTGCAGGTTTACCTACATAGCAATGATATCTTCCTATAAGAGTATAAAATGCTCTAAACAGCAAGACTGAAATTCATGCCAAAGATCCTTTTACTTTACATATTTACAGAAACCCTGCAGGTAGAGACAAGGTCATTATTCACACAAACATCGATGTGTCGTGTGGCTTTATTTAAGTGGTCCTATTTAACTTAAACAGGATCTTAAAGCATCTTATGATCTTATGATCCAGCTCACAGCTAGATCCCAACACAGTCCAGCTTTGTGGTAGGATCATAATGGGACAGTGCTTCTGGGGTACAGAGAGTGGTCAGGATATATAAAAGCATCTCAGAGAAATGTCAATTAGTTACATAAAACAGTTGTTTTGTGATGAGAGCTTTATGGCTCTGTGGTTATTTTTATACTGAACAAAATTTTTCTAAATATACATATGTATACTTTGTTCTGACAGGTTATTACTGCAGATTTAGACTGTAAGGCAACCTCTTGATTTGTATGTGTTTAGTGTCTCTCTGATGTCAGTACTCAGTGTGGAGGACAATGTTACATACCAGTGAGACCAGTGTTAGGCATTAAAGTGTTATTCTAACACCATTAATTTAAGTAACTAATATTCTCTGTATACAAAGTTACACAGTTACCCTAGGGTGCTGTGTTACTTTTCTCAGGGTCTCCCATGTGTTTGACTCTGGTCTCTGCCTCGCCCTCTCCTCTCTCTTTTACAGGCACACAGCAGGTAGAGCTGCTGCCCCGTTAGGCTTAGAGCAGGAGAGACAGTGAAAAGGAAAGGAGGAGTAAAGCGGAAGGAAATAAAAAAAAAGAGACAACTGGTCGCAAATTACTATAAAAATAATGTAGGGGAGTAAGTGAGCTAAACACTAGCAGAACCATTTTCCCAGGCTGCCGCTGCCGTATGTTATGTCATGTACCGTCGTTCTTGGTTTCTGTAACAACACATTGAAGTTACTGTATGAGCCATTGTATTATTTTATATATATATATATATATATATATATATATATATATATATATATATATATATATATATATATATAAATATAATTCGCTGGCCTGATTTAAATAAAGTAGTATTTTGTATATACCAGATTAAAGTTATACAGACATTAGTAAGTGCATTTTTTTGTTTTCTTTTTAAAAATGTAACTAAAATATTACTTTTAATACTTAGTATCTTTTGGTTAGTCACATTTTGAAAAAGTAACTAGTCAATGCAAAAGGTTACTCTCTTCCAGTAACTAGCACAATAGCTAATATAACTTTGACTGTATTAGATAAAGTGCCCATGTGTTGTGAATAGGCGCTATATGAATAAACTGAATTGAATTGAATAGTAGTTGAGAGTGTTATGGTTGCAAGTTAGAAAACAGTGGGATTTGCTTTTTGCTTCAGTTTTTTGTCATTTCACCAAATCTCACTGACAGACAACTCAATAACTGGTTGAAGACTTTTTAGCACCAACTAGTAGCCAAGAACCAATCCATTGAGCAATCTCTGTAACATTACCATCACCACAAAAGACCAACTCCAAAAACTCCTTTTTTTCTCCTGCAAAATAAGAGGTCATCAATGGAGAAACGGTGATCCTGTGTTGCTGATCTTCACATTTTGACAGGCTTTATTCTGGAGATTCAAGTCTCCAGAGAAATGAGATGTTCAAACTCAGCCTGACTTTGTATCAGGAGAATAACAGTGAACCCCAGTCGGCCTCAGCAGATGGCCGCTCACACTCAGCCTGGTTCTGATGGAGGTTTCTTCTTGTTAAAAGGGAGTTTTTCCTCTCCACTGTCGCTACAAGCATGCTTGGTGTGAGGAATTGCATTCGAGTCAGTGAGTCGATGCAATCAACTAGTTTTCCTTAGATAGAAAAATCTGAATCAATTTGACTGGATGATCTGGTGAACTGGAAAGTGCCTTGAGATGACGTGTGTTGTGAATTGGTGCTACAGAAATAAATTGAATTGAAAATTAAATTGAATAGTGCAGTGGGTTTTAGAGTGAACATTGTACCCTACACCCCCTGAAGAATTTGTGTGTTTCTGTAATGTTTTGATTCGGCCAACCTTTCTTTCTCCATTTATCAATGTTGATAAAAGGTAGTATTGTAGATTTTTAAGCTAATTTCTAATTCAGTAGTCTTAATTTACTGTAATGTGGTTGGAAGCACAGTCTGCTTTAATAGTTAGTCAAAGCCAAGCTGTCAGAACACAACATTTTCAAGATCAATCATCCTACAGCGCTGCAAACAGCCACTGCAGGAGTACTCCTCCACAGATTTACCACCATAGTTTGATGAAATTTGTTCCTCAATTTAATTCCCGCTCAAAAGGGAGTTTGGGTTGTAGTTTCTTATTTGAAACTTTGATTAATTGAAGAGGCCTTATTCATATGTTCCTGTTGAAATGGGTCTCCATTCATAGAAAACCTTTAACCATACCTGCATGATGTGCCTTAGGATGAAAAGTGTTGTGATTTTATGCATTATAGATAAACTGAAATGAATTAAATTGAATTTGCTAATCAGGAAGTTACATTTTGCTTGTTTCCCCTCATCCATTTTAGCCATTAGCTTCATAGTTTTTTTCCAATGTGCTCTGATTCTCATGCAGCGTTTCCCACAAGGCTTTGGTTCCTTCACGCCTGGGGCGCATATGGTGGGTGTTATGTTATGGCCTCTCTCTTTGGTGTTAACATAGAAAAAAAAGCCTGAACTCTGGGCTGAGTTAAGGCTGTGATATTGAGTGAAAGATTCAAAAATCCACAAAGATGAGAGGACACAGGGGAAAAGGCATGAGATTAAAAGGTGTTTTAGTAACACATGTATGTTGGGATATAGAAACAGAGACATTTCCCTGTGTTTAGGCTTGCATAGTTACAGGTTAAAGCTCTCTATGGTTTTGAGGATGCTGTTTGCGCCCAGAGTGAGGAATATTTCATCTGGCCATCTTCTTCTACATTATCAGATGAATGGCTTTGTCAAGCACACTGAAGAGCTGACAGATTCAGATGATTTCACTGCCTACACCAGTGTCCCCACCCTGCTGCAGATATTACCATAAATCCGCTCTACCAACTTGATTATTTCTGTCCCCAGAAAACTCTCACACACAAGGGGTATTAGCACATGTAAATATTTAAACTGCTGTTGTTCACACCCATATTGATTGCGCGATAGGCTTGTGTGGAGTGATGCAAAAAGTAGATGATTGCATTCAACTTCTAAATCTTAGTATTTCAGATGCTGAATTGTTATGATTGGTGCTTTTGGAAAAATACTTTTGTTGTTTTAGAATTTTTTTCAGACTAGTCTACCATTCCCACCAAGGATTTTTGATACGCAGTTAGCTTTATGCTCTGTTCTTTGCACATTCTGGTTTAAACTCTTATTTTAATGTGATTTTCCTTTGGTTGGTTAAATCCTTTAGTGTTGCTTCAGCTCTAGTGATTATTCTGTTTATTATTCATCCTCCCTCAGCTATTTAGCATTTCTCCCCACTCAGTTGCCCATGATTCTGCTAATGATCCTCACCTTATTTCCATGTCACAGGTCATACCTCTATATTATCATTTTTATGTCTTAACATTTCACCCTGCTTGCCTATGTCCTGTTTGCACTTGGATTCCCAATATCCGCAAACGGTGACTTTTAATAGAAATCCATCAGCCTCTCCCATCTTGACAATGCAATGTCCTCTAACTCTACTTTGCAAAGTTGTTTATCAGAATTTAAAGTTTTGCCCAAAGTTTACTTCAGGTCATCCCATGGATTTTTTTTAGACTAGTTTGGGACTGTGTTCATTCCAATACACAGGTATTTACTGCTTCGACTGACAAAAAACTAAGTAAATGAATCCCTTCTACATTTTCTGCTTTCTTAACCCCTAGAACCCTACGGACCCACCGGTGGGTCCAGCTGCTACGTGACCTCGTAATTTTAACAAACCCCCAGTATTGATGTAAAAAACACATTTGGCACAGTTTGGTGACATTTTTGGATAAATGTGCCAAAATGGCCCCTCCGCCTAAGAAATTTCTCACTAATACCATTCTAAAATAAATATGATTCATCTGATTGATACCAAATTTGGTATATTTTTACACAACATTTAGATTTAAAAGTCTGTACTACTTTTTTGTGCTATAAATAATATTTTGGTAGTGTTTTGCAATGTTTATTTCAAAGAAAATTTTGGCGAGGTTCAAAAAATGCAAAATATTTTGTATTTTGTCCCTAATAGTTCAGGCAGGGTCAAAGCTACAATGGTGCTGACACCAGAAAACCATTCTATGACATCTTACCTTTACAGACCAAAAGTTTCTTCTTAAATCTAATAGCTGTGAGGCTATAAGTGATTTACTTTTGTGTGTTTTTGTCAGGCAGATATTTATTTATACCCTCTTAGGGTGTAAGAGGTTAAAGAAACCATAATGTTAGGGTTAAAATTGCATCTAAAAAGTTGCTTTAAATATTCACCAGTCTTTGCATATAGTCCAGTTTCATAAAAAGAAAAAAAAAATACATCATGATGCTGTTATTATCATGTTTTACTGGATTGGATTCCTTTGAGGATATGCATGGTTATTTTTGTTCCAAATTGTAAGCTTTGTCTGATTAACCTAAACCAATTTTGGGATTTTATAGAAGATGCTTGGGTATCTTCTATGAAGAAAAAATACCTTATTTCTACCTATAGGGTAGAAATATGGAACTCAATACAGATGCTTTTGAGATGCAGAGAAAGCCTAGTCCTAACTAATTCCTTTAGCAGCCTTTTTAATGCTGAAAAACTGTATCTGAGATAATAACTCTGTTAAACTTTCATTAGACTGTGCTTTGTCCACAGAGATGTATGTGGTTTTAATCTCTATTGTCAGTGTAATGTAGAACTCTCCATGGATGACATTTCCTCTTTCACATATAGGTAACCTTTCACTGCTCTCCCACCACACACACCCAGCTCTTTTATGAGTCACCCTCCGAATTCCCCTCTCTCTCACACACACGTAAGAATTATGAGCTGCTTATAATGGTGTAGCACCACCTGGGTTGAATGTTAATATTCCAGTAGATTTGGCTGGGATTTAAACCTGCTGTCTTTTTATTCACACCGTAAATTTTAAGTAAAGCTGTAAATAATTTATCTGGGTTTTAACAGCCATTTTGTGAGTCAGGTAGAGCAGAAACAGCACACCCACTCGTCCCTGTTCTACAGTGACCTGTGAGAACAGGTGCTTGCTTCTTTGCTTTTTTCTTTTATCGTAGGATCCTTAATTAAATCCTTCACCATGCCTGTAGAATTCCTGAAGTCAAAAAAGTATTGATCTTGAAGGAGTCACGTTGCCACATGAACAAGAAGAGAAGAGATTAGTTGGGTGAAAGGATCAGGTGAAGAATTACAGTAGAGAAAGCGTGAAGTTGTATTTAGGAAGTAATACCTGCCTCTGCTTCTTAGATGAAATGAAATTCTGTTTTGCACAGCTTTCATAACATTTCCATTCCATAAAGTGCAGCAGTGATCAAATATAAATTATAAAAAATATAAAGCATTGTGTTTTTTCACAATGTTTATAAACATTGTGAAAAAACACATTGATATGGAAGTTCAGAGCATTAGCTGTTGCAGAATATGCTGGAGCTTGCATCAAATGCAAAGCCTCTTCGCAGAGGGCAGCAGGGAGAGCAGCAACGATCATCAACAAGATATGTTTGTGGTGTAACACACGTTTTATTGAATGAAAATAACCTGCAATTTATAATATTGTTTAGTTGAATGTGTGAATTGCCTTATTGTTGGTAATTCAGTTTTGATAGATGTAAATTGATCGATGATATGCAAAAACACAAATTTTGTCGGGTTTTTGTTGTTGTCAATATGCTGATTTTGTTAAACTGGATTCCACTACTACTGCCTTAGTGGATATCTCCATTAAAATAATGTAAAATTGTTCTCTATTTCTGTTTTACACGTTAATTAACCTGTTTTTTAGCAAGAGTCTTGCTTTTATTTACCTTGCATGCAAGATGAGTTATTGCGATAATGTGAATTTACAAGGGGGTGGTGACCTAGAGGTTAGAGCATTGCGCTTGTGGCTCAGAGGTTCTTAGTTCAAGCCCTACTCCCACATACTGCCACTCTGGGTCCCTGAGCAAGACCCTTAACCCCACACTGCTCCCCGGGCGCCGCACAATGGCAGCCCACTGCTCCCCAAGGGGATTGGTTAAAAGCAGAGCTAATTTTCTTGCTTTTTATTTGCGACAATGTAATGACAATAAAGTTAAATTATAATATTGAAATATTATTATTATTATAATAACTCCTGAAACACATCTTGCCAGAAGCTAATAGAAGCATTAGCCTCAAATATACTAATGTTTTGAACCAATGAAATGCACTGAAGCAAAACAAACATGGCTGTGCCAGTGGAGTTATCTGTTAATTCCCTATTCCCTCTATTTTAGCCGGAATTTTAGCTGCTATTTCATTTTTGAAAAGCAAGCAAAGGAATACGATGTGTGCCTTTGTAGACAGGAAAGATGTTTTCACATTCCTCCCGACCCAATTTGACAAGAGGTCGATTCATCATTTAGATTTATTTATTTATTTGTCAGGGATAGTTGTGAAACAGTTCATGAACGTGATACTTCACTGTTGCCGAAATTGGCCCACCCTTTTGCGAACACTTTCCACTGGAGCCTTTCCGGATGGATTCTGTGTAGAATAAAAATCGAATTATACCTTCCAATCTGGCTTTGGCCTGTTTATGATATTATGTTTATCTTTGAGACTTGGCAGTGTTTAAATGCAGTCTTAAATCTTTGGGAACCGCGTCCTACAGACAGTCTTTTGAACAGATAGGACATCTCACTGAAAGGTGGAAAATACCCAAAGATAATCTAACGCCAGGTGATCTATTTGGCAATGACTATGATCAGAAATGTGTTGTCCGCCAAAGCCATCTGCTGGCACTACTTACACAGACTTGCTTTAACTGGGTGGTCGAATCCAAATGCTTTCACAGATTTAGTTTGTGCTGCAGTGAACACCAATGTTCATATTGCATTGTATGTTTTGTCATTCAATATTTTTTTTAGCTTTTTCACATCTGATCTTGGTCTTTTGGCTCTCTTACTTACACGTTCACACTTTGCCCCTATGCGCAACCTTTGATTTATCTTCTTAATGTATATTTAGACAACCGTTAAAGTTTACTAACAAATCGAGAAAAAATTTAAGCCAACAGGGCTCCATAATTGAATCTGAAAGTCGCAGTATACAACTGTAGTGAGCTAGTGGCGTAGAAATTCTTAAAGTCGTAGTATGTAGATAGTAGGGGTGTAAATCACATCCATCATGGCGATTCGATTCAGTATCGATTTCCTGACCCAACGATTCGATTATTTTCGATACTTAAGAATACACCACGATTCGATTCGATTCGATTAAATCGGTTAATTTTTTTTTTTAATTATTATAATTTTTTTTTTTTACACCTTACAGGCTAAACAAAGTTTCAAGTTTGAAATAAATCAATGAAAGCTGTAATATCATTATGCATTTTCTTTAGAAACAACAGCAAATAACAGAAGTAGAAAAGTTGCATCAAAAAAATACTGTAAAAATACTGCACAATATCAGTGTAATGAGTTCAATGCAATACCTCGGCTCCAGAGAAACTGTCCAACATATTTTTTTAGAATGTAATAAATATATTCAGGAAAGAGACATGTTGCGTAGAGAGTTAGACAGGAATAAAAATAAACTAGATATAAGGGAATTGTTTCAAAGGTCATCTGGGGATGTAGTTTTTGGTAGTATTTTTAATTTTCTAAGAAGAACGGGTATTTTAGGGAGAATATAATAGTTTGTCTGGTCCATACTCCATTCTGGAAGGTGGCGGTAATGCACCTATAAGTTGTTTGCCAACCGCCATTAAATAAAAGAAGAAGAAGAAGGCTCCAGTGTCGACGTCACCGCCCCCTTGAGAGACGCTCCGCTGCTCCTCTCCCAGATTGTAGCTGACCGCAAACAGTGCACCAGACAGGAGGCCGGCTTGTTTTGTTTTTATGATCGAAATTGCGGAAAACAACTCGTGAAGTTTGACCCGCTAGAAGAGCGAGGTGCGCGAGAACGCTGGGAGCCTTTTTCCAGCTGAATCTCCGCTCTTTTTGCCCCATTGTCCCTCCGTCGTCGGACTAAACTCGCCCCCACTTCCTCACTGCCTCGGCCGTATCTAGACCCACGGTGTGTAGCCCAGACCACGCTTCAATACTGAGCATAATTTAAAAAATGTCTGTGTGAAGCTTGCTGCAACAAACTGCTGTAAGAGTATAACCAGGAAGCGCGGTAGGAGGGCAAAATAGGTTTAGCGGCACCGCAGCACGGGAGGGAGAATTACGCCCAGGAGTAAATGGATAAAAATGGACCGGAGGGAAAAAAAAAAACATGAATCGATTGTCTTGCGGACGTGTCGATGCATCGGATCGTCGGCTTTTGGATCGATGCATCGATACAAAACGATTATTATTTACACCCCTAGTAGATAGGCTCTTTAATATTATTACTGAACACTCTTTATATATTAAAACAGAGGAATTTATTTTAATCATGAAATGCTTAACATGTATGTTTTTAGGACTCGACAGCACAATATGGATTTGGCCTACTTCCACATGGATAAGTAATAGCACAAACATGAAACCAGCTGGAACACCTGCAAATGGTGTTGTGGTACATATGCAGTAAAGGTCAATATGGGAGGGTGGTAATGTAGCAATAAAAAATAAAAGAGGACAGAAGAAGAAAGAAGAGTAGGGTACAAACAATTAATACAGAAGTGAAAAAAGACGCTGTGCAGGTGGGTGACACAAATTCTTTAGCAGAGCAATATGTGCTGGTGTAGAATCCATGATATGTTGAATAGCCTTTGAAACCACCCCAATGTGTTTATATTTTCTACATCCATTTGTATTAAGGTAGATGGGAGTCCTATTTTTGGCTTGTGTGTACAAACACTGCAGTTTGTAGACAGTTTTGTAGTTGCTTCGTGTAGACATCATCTCCAACCAAGAGATTTGTTGGACACCTAAATCTAGACGTGAAGGAGGCTTAGAAAAGATTAATCTTCAAAAGGTTTGCTTTGCTTAAAACTAATGTAAACTGTGTTAGCACGGGTAAAGCTGATCTTTATTCACGGTATAGCTACTTGTGTGTGGAAAAGTTTCTTATGTGTATGCAAGTGGCAAATCATGTAGTTATGACTACACCGCATAAATGTATAGGTGGAGGACATGCACCTGAAACTGATGATTATTATGGCCTTTATTGGTGTGCAATATATAGAATGGCAAGAAATATCCAATCCATTGCAAATCCTTTGCTCCATTGTTTAAATATCAATGGGTTTGTAAGTTTAGGAAAATAGAAAGACTTAGCTACTTTCAATGTCAGTGAGCTGTTTATAGTACTGCTTACATTGCTCCAGAGCTGTAGTCCTGCCTTCATATTATATTTGAAAATGCTCTCACTTAAAAGTGTACCTGGAGGAAGTGTGAGGGTGTTGAGGGCTGGGTGACATGTGGACTTTGATTCACAGTGGGCGCACTGGCACTACAGTGACACAAACATTGCTAGCAAAGCAGTCCCAGTAATAATAGTCTAGCAACGGGCCAATCAGATCTCCTTCCACCATCCTTGTCAGAGACAGAGGAAATATGTGGAAGAGAGGAAATTCAGTGGAAGAGGCCAGCAGCCCTGAGCCGTACTGGTTGAGATTCTGTATGGATGCTCCCTCATCCCACATACAGTGGTTCTCTTGGAGACTTGGAGACAATAGATATCTGAACCGAATCCTCTTGATAAACAAAATTAATTACTTTTTTTTTGTTTTAAAAAGACAGGGGACAATCTCCGTCTGTCCACCACGCTTACCACAAGCAGGGAGAACCCACGCATGCTCAGGGAGAACATGCAAACTCCATGAAGAAAGACCCTTGGCTGGGAATCAAACCCGGAACCTTCTTGCTGAGAGGCAGCAGTGCTACCCACTGCGTCACTGAGCAGCAGAATCTCTTTTGTCCAAAGGGACAATCTTTTTTGTCCAAATTCGATGCATTTTCTATATATCAGCAACTTTTATCCTCAGAATTAATGTTTTTTTTTTTTTTTTTTCCATTTGCTTTTTGGTGATGTGACACAAAATGCCTAATGGTTAAACTAGATTGGACAAATGAAGCAGACTTACTTTTATCAATTTGAAAGTGTTGACTAACCTTCAAAATAGGAAAGAATGATTTGTTTTCATTTTTTATTAGAACCAAATAATTGCATTAATTAAAAGTCCCTAAATGAACCACCACTGCCAGGCTTCTGCTTTTAGTTCTCCTAAATAACGTCACATGTCCAGCTAGGACACAAGCAGACGTCAAATCCAATAACCCCTTTTTAAACTTAGGAGGGTGACAACCTGGCGGTTTTAGGCACAAAAGCAGGATATAAACAGATGTACAGTAAATTGTGAAAATAATGTCTGGGAAATCTAGACAGTACTTTAATATATCCATTTATACAGTTTATTAGCAGTTATTGGTATTTGTATGAATTAGAATTAATTCATAGGAGGCACACGAGAAGAACTTACTTTAAAGGAGACCGAAAGGTCCACTAAAGCATGTCAGCTGTTTATACGCCCTGATTTTTAACAAAGAGTTACACTTCAATAGATATCATGAGGAGTGCAAATAACTGAAGCAAAGAACTTCTTACTTTATTTCTTTTGAGCTTTCAACCTATTTCTCTCTGAGTTTAGTTGAAGTTGGAATGTAGAGAGTCTTTTGGGGATCTCAGAGTTAGGGTAAAGGTCTGCAGTGTCTAGGCCAGAGATTTCCAAAACCTGTCCTCAAGGCTGTCTTTCATCTTCTAGATGACCTCATCAGCATGCAATCGCGTTATACACCGTGCTGCTTATGACCTAACTGTGTAATTTAGGGGTGTAGAAGCAGAGAGACATTTAATAGCTGCTGTGTAGTGGCCTTTATAGTCTGAGAAAAACACACAGAGACTGCTGCTATTTTATTGGGACATATTTATCTATATTAATTTTCTTACTTTGTAATATCTCCTAAATGGATAAAGATTTGGGTGAGGATGAGAAGGAAGGATGAGAAGGAAGAAAAAAAAAATTCACCTGGTGGGTATGATCAACATGCTGGTTGCAACATTTTTAAAGTAAAGTATGGAATTATTAAAGGAGCCCTATCATGCAAAATTAACCTCCTCAAAATCTCCCACAAAGTTGTATTTCACTTGATTTATGTATTCTGCACTCAAAGCAGTAGTTCCATGGCTGCAGGAAGTGGGGGTGCTGGGTGTGCTGAAGCAACCCCTAGTGGCGAGAGAGATATAAAAAAATTCTTTGAACAATTGATATATTTCTTATGAATATTTTGGGAAAGGATTTTGACTTTGATCTTATTTTACTATTATATGTATTTAATTTTTTTTTCATTATTTTGATGCCTAATCAAAACAAGTTCACAAATTCTTCTTTGTGATCAAATGGTCATTGTAATAATTGCCAAGTAATTTAGTAATCGATTAATCTTTAACTGGAGTTTAGAGAGTGTAAATATGCATTTAGGTGACAGATCAACAACCTTTGAGCAGCAGCTATATCAAAATTGTAAAGTAAAACAAATATATAAACATTTTGTATTTAAGATAAAAAAAAAAGCTTTTTCGTCTGTTAATATGCTTTGTCTAGAAGTTTAAGTTTCACTCGGTTTAATTTAGTAAAAAGTCTTCTTTCTGAATTCAAAATGTCAGGAATAGCATTGAGTTTGAGCCTCAAACTCAATGCTGAATTGAAAAAGCTTCCTGGATGGGAAGCGAAACATCTTCAAACTTGGAAACAAAGCCCAGTGGATTGTTTTTAATTTTCTTTTTTCAGAATGACTGACAATCTTCACCAGCACATTTGTGAACGGTGTTTATGAAACTTAAGGTACCAGCAGGAGCACTAGTAGCAACAAAAGATAAAAAGTATTTGAGCATTCTGTGTTGTTGGCTGAAGTTTTTGCTCCAAGTAGTTGGGAAATATTAAAATACCAGTTTTACCAGCAGACATCTGCATTCTAACTACCAGAACTCTAGGAGACTGAATTAAAAAAGCAGACATAAGAATGCACAAGTGGTAAATGGTATTTATTACTTTGTCTTTAGCTGGATAACAATATCGGTTATTCTAGGAGCACCAAAGTATTTGATATAAAATGATATGTTGGCCGGTTGGTATGTGGCAAAAAAAAAAAAAAAAAAAGGGACAATGAAAAACATGGTGAAAGGCATAAAAAAAAGTTAGGAACTTCAGAAATAACTGAATTCTTCAGCTGACTCGAGTGTTACCCAACAGGCAAGTACTGTGATTTGGTGTGAAGTGAAGTGAGTCACAGTGAAGATATACTTCATGGAGATGAGTTAATGAGGAGCAGCTGTACCATGCAGAGGGCAAAGGATCAAGAGATCAGAGAGCCATGACTGCAGGAACACACAGGGAGGAAAGAAAAGAAGCATTTTACACACACAATCAGGAAAATAAAAAATGAAACAAACGGGAAGATTCAGGTACTCAAAAGGAAGTCAGGTTAACTAGTGAATACTTCATTGCAGACTCATGGCAGCTGTGATTTCCTTAAGTAAGATTGGGACTTGAGAGGTGTGAAAAAATGGGAACGAGATAATTTTAAGAACTAGCTAAATTTTGAATTATTGAGACAAGCGGCAATAACAATAGCGTGGATCAAATCTTGAATATAGTTGATGTCTATTGAAGATTTGTTGTGCTGTCAGTGTGACATAATTTTAGATTTTATTGGATTTGACTGGGTTGTAATCAACAATCTAGTATAAAGACATTTTGAATATCGCTATTTTGGCATTTTGAACAACTCAGCAATGTCTTTTCAGGATACTGCCAGATTTGTTTGAACCAGCAGCTTTCAAGATGTTGACCTGAAAGAGGTTTTCTTATTGCTATCTAGAGATTAGCTTAAAATTGGCTATTTTGAGGAAAGTGGTACATGCACAGATATGGTAGAAGCTTAAAATGAATTCCAAAGTGGGTTGCTGCACTCTGAAACTAAATATTCAGAATAAAATTAAGACTAATGTAACAAAAGCACTACGAAAAAGTTTTAAATCCACCAAAATGCATTTCTTCACTGCCAGATTTTTTTTTAAATATGTAAGAAAGCTTGAAGAAAAAAAGGAAACATAAATACATAACGTGTATCATATAAATACAAGTGTAATATGTATTCGTTTAAGGTACTTAAAATTCAAATAATCAATAAATCATTTATTCTTCATACAGACACTACATAAAACTAAAAATTCTTCATATTAATTTTATCATTCCTTCTTTTTATTATTTCATGAACATGTTTTACAGCACATTGTCTACTAGACGAACCCCTGAGAAAATGTCATTTCTAAATTCAAGTTTTGCTTGATGATTTTATATCTGTGTCTAAATAAATAAAAATCTTAAAATGGGTATTGTGAGGGATTTGCACAACCCAGCCAGAAAACCACTGAAATTTTTCAAAAAAGGTCTTAATTTATTCCAAAAACGTTCCAAAAATATAAAAAAATGTGTCCAAAAAGAGGTCAACAAAACAGAATTCAATCCAGGCTTTAACATAAAGAACTCAAACACAAACTGACCTAACAAACAGGACATGAGGGAAACTTAAATAGTGGCTGATCAGACCATTGTTAAGGGGGCTAACTGACTAACAAACTAATAAACAAATAAACTTATTAAACAGATAAATACTGGCCAGACAATTTAACTAATTAACAAAATTACCCAAACCAAGAATATTTAAACAAATTTCCCTTCCCATTACAAATGGTTTGGTCCACTGATTAGCCTGCAACCACCAATTGAGGAAAGCTGGAGCTCATTGCAACCCTCCACCAGCAGATCCCAAGGAAACTGGCAACTCAAAGAAGAAATTAATCAATTGCATCTTGACAAAACAACAACCTGACAAATAAAGTTAACTAAATGTGTGCACTGCAAAAAGTTAACTTAAAGTTTGTGGTTGGTAAAGATACAATTATAAAGACTTAGAGTGGCAGAAAAGGAGTTTCTTATTATTAATGATAAGGAAAAATAGCAGAAAAAGCAGAACCTGGAGCACAGGTAGGATAACAGTAGGACTCCCCGATGAGCAATGAAAACCAGTAAGTTTGAATACACTGAGGGAAAAGTGGAGAATGACATTGTATCTTATACCTCTTTTCCACTGACAGAAAAACCTGGTAAACCCTGGAACAATCTGCTTTTAGTGGCGGTGAGAATAACTCAGTGAAGCGTGTCTACCCGAGTCAAACGACCCGGCAAGCGACCTGAGTTGCTGCCCCCTGAATGCTGGGGGAACACCAGACCCAAGTTGACTCGCTAAATTCCATGACACCATTGAATGCAAGGTACAGACGTCAACACACCACGCCAGTCACTTCCTATCTAGCAAGCTGAAACAACTCTGTTTAAATTTGATAAACATGACTCAGCATTGGTTAGAGGGTTTCGCAGAGACAATAAAGCAAAATAATAGAGAATACTGACTATGCTCTGTCTCCCGTCCATGTTGCTCTCCATTATTTACTTCCCTGATTTCCGTTACACTGTCGCATCACGGCATGATGCTGTCATCAGACACGCAGAGGCAGGGGACAGTGGCCACGCAGACTGCCTAGAGGAGGTCAGACTGGGCTCTTTGGTCAAATGGGAAAAGTCTAAAATCCGATTGTTTGCGGATCAGCCCGGTTTTGAAAATCCCGGGTTTTCATTGGGAAAGTAGGCTAATCAGAGGAATGTGAAACAGCTTGAAGAGGATAGAGCTTAGGAGGGGAAAGGTAAATCGAAGGAAGGTCAATAAAGAGAATAGGTATGACCAGGGATTAGCTCCAAAATTAAGACTACAGCGCACCAACTGGTGGCTACTCCCTTGGAGCAGGAAGCTATTTCAGTCTGAAGTCAGCTACTGATGTGAATGCTGGTAAGGTGACAGAGGTAACTAAGTGTGAGGTGCTGGAAAATGGGAAGTTGTGGCTGAGAAGGAGAGCTCTTACCTATGTTAGCATGAGAGAGTTTGGTAATCAGCATGCCTATGTTTACCCACTGAATTTTTTCTTCCCCCTTCTGTCCATTATTGCAGATAGGTTGGATTTGGTCTTGGTTAGGCTGGCGCACTGGAGAGGCTTGTGACTAGCATGTCCCATGCTTGTTTTTCTGATTCACTTTCCTATCAGATCAATCAGTCTTGATATTGGTCCCCATACAGTGCCATGCAGTAAACAGGGGTCAGTTATAGACATAAAAGATACTACATCAGTGTGTGAGTGTGTGCGTGAATGGGTGAATGAATGTAGTGTAAAGCGCTTTGGTCAAGTCTCCTAACTTGAATAAAGGCGCTATATAGGTACATGCCATTTACCATTTAAAAGCCAAGAGAACAAAGTCAATGCGCTATGTAAGGCAAAACACCCAGATCAATAAATCTTTATGGCAACACCTTTTGAAAATAAAAAATAAACTAGAAGGAAATGATCAAAACCTAAAAATGAATTAAATAATCACTGATTATTACTCAGTACGTTGGGGCAGAGTAGGCAACAAGGAGGTGGAAAACCAAATATGTTGCTGAGTTTGAATCCAGCGGCTGCGTCTCCAAAAGGATAGATTTGTCGGCCGATTACGCCATAGCAGGGCGCCGAGGCCTGGTCAGATTGGAAGACTCCTCGTTATGTGGCAAATTCAGCCTTTTTTTGCTACGTATCCTTGGATATCCCTTGATTCATTGCGAGTCCAAGCCAGCTGGCTGCTCCATGCTCAGAGGAAAACAGTAAATGGCTCCCAACAGTGATATATATAGATTGCAGTTTAATATTATGTACAGTATGTGAATAGTTCCGTCTGAAATAAATGAAAATAGTTGTTTTAAATGGTTATTGAGTCAGACATGTGGAAGGTAATGTTCGGTGTATTGAAAGGGTCCTTGTGCAAATGGGTTTAGCTAATACTTAAGCACTGATTCCAATATTTGTGCAATATGGGGACTATAAATTTGATATCCGTGACAACAGTACTGCTGCTGAAACACCTCAAAAATGTCATTAGCACCTAGAACAGTAGTGAGAAGTTCGATATTCATTGTTTGCCTGCTTTGTGTGTCAACTGTAACGGTTGTTAGGTGACAGAGGGTACGGGCGGTGAAAGCCGGAGAAGGCCAGACCTGTTTGAATCAATAGCCAAAACCCTTCCGGCCTCCTTATTTTGACGGACCTCAAAGGACCCTGTCCAGGTAGACCGTGTCCTTGGAAGACGCAGATGCTGGGTTTGAACTCAGCATGTTCTTCAGTAGAACCAGATAAGACCTGGTTTTAGGGCCGGACTGGAACTATTTTGAGCATTACCTATGCCTTGTTTGTATTCTTGCTTGTAGTGTGGCAGGGGAAGAAAACAACAACGACCTAAATTACTGTATATTCAATAAGAATTAATATTAGCCCAATAACAAAGTTGTTAATCTCATGCAGTGAGTGACTACATCTTGAGACAACATGCATCATTTATGAAGTCTTAGACTCACCCTCCATGTTTTTTGCCACTTGGTGACATGTTGATTTCAAGTATGTTGAGGTGTAGTCAGTGAAAAGTTGACAGGTTTAACTATTCTAATATATTTTTAAAAGTTTACCAGAAAATAAGTGATGCATTGGAGATTTAGTGCTTTTTCTCCCATCCCTGATGATGCAATTCACGGATATATATATATATATATATATATATATATATATATATATATATATATATATATATATATATATATATATATATATATATATATATATATATATATATATATATATTAAACTATTTATGCAAATCTATAGAGCTACAACCATTTTCTTTGAGATTTCAGCCTCTTTATGATGTTCACAAGAGGCCTATTTTTTAAAATATTCTTCACAAATCAATTGAAATATTTTTTAGTTAGCTCTTCTCCTTTACCAAGATAATCCATCCACCTTACAGATGTGCTTATATTAAAATACTGATTAACATTGCACAGGTTTGCTTTAGGCTGGAATCATTAAAAGGCTAATCTTACAAGTTGCAGTATTATCTCCACAATGGAGAATAGATTTGTTAACCTTTAGGAAAAAACAGACTTTTTTTCTATATTAAAAAAGCCTTAGACCTGTGTGAACATTAGAGGAAATTAAATATTTGTTGCATTTATATTTTAGTTCAGTGTATATTTAGTGGGTTTTGTGAGCCATCTGTCATAAACATCTTGAGAAAACTAATAAGTCTCAAAATGCCACACATTCTACCAACCACTATCTGTTTTGATTTTAAAAGCACATTTCATAAAGGTTACTCAAGCCTTCTCTTTTCCATATCATCACACATGGTTCCAGCTTTTCTATGTAAATGTAGTTGCATATTCTATGTTGAAAGGCTGCAATGATAGCTGGTGTGGTTATGTGTAGTTCTATTAGCTATTAAGGAAAAGGCTGTTATTTGAGTTGGTTGAACTATTCAAAGGGCTGACATCAGTTTCTCCATACGGAGACATCAAGGAAGTCAAGAGTGTCAGGTAAATGACTGCTTTAGAGAGGCGGTATAATACAGGAGCTGTTCTGGCTGTTATAATTACCACACTTAAAGAATACTTAGCAATGCCATTATCGCCATTCCTGTGTGTGTTGACTAAAATGTCGTTTCTTTAGGGTATATGAAAATCACACCTGTGTGAATTTAAGAAGGGCTAAAGTACAAAGGATTCAAATGATTCAAGAACTGCTCATTGTAAATTGAGTTTTTAACCATATGAAGCACTCTGTTAGGAGAAGAGTTCAGTTTGTTAATAATAAAAAGAAGAAATTTGTGCCACTGTTGGCAACGATACACCCTTAGATAATGTCATGTTTAAAAAAAAGCCATGCTTTTATCAAATCTGTACAAAGAATAAGGGAAAATATTGGTGTACACTCAGAAGTTCAAGTGCCTTTGACTTTGAATTTATGACTATTTTGCCTTTTGACTGAGGAGTGTTGACAGTATTTAAGAGCTGTTGCAGCAGGTCTTGTAAATTTTGATCTGGAAACAGAAAAAGCTTTTAATTTATTGCTTTTACTATAACAGTTGGCTAATGCATCTTTTGTAATAATATTTCACTGTCAGAACTGTTGGGAAAACATGCAGACATTCGGTCAAACCTGAAACGGGAAACTGCTGGACAAAGTGCCTATACTATGGCTAGCGCCGTTTCTCAATAAGTACAGTGGGGCAAAAGAGTATTTTCCACCATATTTTGCAAATAAATTCTTTAAAAATCAGACAATGTGATTTTCTGGATTTTTTTTCTCATTTTGTCTCTCATAGGTGAGGTATATCTAGGATGAAAATTACCGGCCTCTCTCATCTTTTTAAGTGGGAGAACTTGCACTATTGGTGGCTGACTAAATACTTTTTTGCCCCACTGTATACTGTACTTGCGCATTCTCACGCTTGTGAAAAGACATCAGCCTCAGCCCAAGCACTGTTCCAATTAATTAGAGCAAATGACCAAGAAGAGATAAAATCCCTGGATGTAGTTCTTGCCCCTCCCTCTTTACCAAGCAAAGATCGGGGCAGACTTGTGTGCTCTTCTTCGCCTGACAGCTGTCCCAGCATGCACTGCGGCAGCAGCAGCTTCAAGGGGAGCGCTCACAGAGCTCAGAGTATTAAGTTAAAAGCTCTCCTTTCTGTTGCTGTTGTTCTATAAAAGCACACTTAAAGATAATTTGAGGTGAGAACAGAATACTTTTAAGAGTCACTAATCGGCCCATTTACTGATTTAGTACATAGTTAAAGAAAAAGTTCAGACACTGAGAGGACCGCAGCAACCAGCGGAGCTCAGAAGGTAACTGAAGCCAGCCCGTCTGCAGCAGCCCTCTCTTGCGATAGCTGTGTGTAACGTACCCTGTCTCTGAAGTCGATTTTATTTTTTTATTTGGCAAAATTGTTCATTCGACTTGTGTGATCTGACTGTATTAATTATCATTCTAAAATAATTTTTTTTTATAATTTATTATTTTCTAGAGTCTATTAATAACAGGAGGTGAAATGCAGCCCCACATAAGCTGATCATTCGGTGAGTATTTTTCTGTTCCAATTGACAAAGATTTGTTCTGCGTGCTCCCGTTTTGCTCATACTTCCTGTGTTCTTGTCTAAAATAATGTTCTTGGACTCGGTAAGAGTAGGAGTCCATACTCACTTTCTTGTGATCTGAGAAACGACCTACAACGTATTCTTGAACAGTCCGGCTCCTGAACCATTCTGGGCAGAAACAATGGCAAAGATATAAAAAAATATTGTTTTTGAAGCTTTTTCAACATTTTTGATTTGCCACAATGTTTTAGGGAATATACCAGATATGAGTAGGCAGGAAAAAATACCTTTCTTTAAATTGTAAGTAAAAAAGCAATAACTAAAAACTGCTTGGAAAAGATTCACAAGCCATTGAAGAATGGTCAAAAGGATTTTTGGAAAGTAGCTTACTGTATAGTTCTGATGGAGGAGGAAAGTACTTGTTATGGTTCTCCCCTTTTGGGACTCTGAGTTCTTAGTTTTCAGTTATTAGTTATTCTGTTTTGTTAATCTTTGGTTTATTTTTTATTGTATTCAAACAGTCTTAAGTTACTCTTTGTTGCCGCTTGTGCTTGTTTCCTTTTCCATTGGCTTCCTTCTAGTTAGTTTTATTCACACCTGCTCCATATTCAGCTCATTAGCCCATCCTTTGTTCTGTTCCCCTTATATACACCGCCTCTGCAGTAACTCAGTGCTGGTTCCTTGTTTTTGTTTTGCCGTTTCCTCATCTCTGGCTCCCCACGTGAGTTTTTACCTGAAGTTTTCTGGTTTTTTGGTTCCCTGTATTTAGTGATGGTGAGATAAAGCCTCAGGAGGCATTGAACGGTTTGGCCAATTTTCTCCCCACAGTTCATGAGGCTTCATGTGAACATGTCAAAACCTAGTGGTGGAGTGCAGAACTACAGTTAGTAATAAAATCTGTGATTTTTTGCAGTTGATCTTTTTTTTTTTCCATTTAATTTTCTTTAAAATTGTTTTGTTTTTTTGTTTTTTTTTACAGTGTCCTGTCTGGCAATGTGGCAATAAGAATAATTGTCTTGATGCCAAAAAGAGCACAACAGATTTTACTATCACAAGTGTAGCAGTATGGCAATTGCCATATTGCTACACTTGTTTCATGCATATACATTGCTTTATTATAATTATGCAGGGAGTTTTCCAGTTTATATGGACACTCTAATGTAAATAGAACAGAAGAGGAAAAACAGAAGAAGAAAAAGAAAAAAAGAGAAAAGATGAAAGAAAGAGGAGATAGAAAGGAGACAATGACAAAACATTTTCAGTCTGCTTCATCACCTGCAGCGAGATGCAAAAAGAACAGCACAACCAAAAGACATGGTACGAGACATACAATAAAGCAACACCTTGAAACTATCGCTGAAGTAGTATTATTTAGTCTGACATGTACTCTATGTCAATGAATGGTGTGTTTAATACAGTCTTTTGTATGTTTTTTTCGTGTGTAAAATGTGTTAGAAGAGAACAATCATTTTAGGTACATAATTTTTCTGCCCTTTTGGGTAATAAGCTCAAGCAGTCATTAAAAGTGTTGGTGCAAAATGGGCAATGATGAGCAAAATAAAAGTTGTTAGTCTTTTTTTTTATCCAAAAATAATTGTTTTTCCATGGTTCTTGGTTTTAATTGGGTTGGAAGTTATGTGTTCTACCAATCTTTTGGCTAAACTAGCCAATCTAATTTGACAGTTTTCTTTACCTAATCTATATTTGTACTAGGGCAAACCCATAAAAATTAGTCACATTAGCCAAAATACTTAAGTATCACCACAACTTTCAAAAATCTACTGTGGGTCTTGAATCGTCAACCTCAGGATTGTAAGTCAATGTCTCACAGCTGACGCGACCAACATAGATACCTATTCAAGAGACAGAAATAGTGGTTAATACTAAAGTTACAACTCTGTCCAGCGGCTTGCTCAGATTTTGATCATTACACTGTTTGATTTTACCAAACTAGTTTTAACCAACTAAATTGCTTGTTTTTTCCAACCAATCTATTCTTAGAGTCTATCCAGCTGACAGCAACTCTCCTACGAACTCCCACATCTTGACTGAACACTGAGGCTGTTTAAAGGCCTGTTGAAGTTCTTGTGCTTCCTGAACAACTTCCTGAAGCGGTCACATTGTATCACGGTAGCGAGGCTTTGGACGTCATCAATTTTAGCCCCTCCCCTAATGAATCACACCTCGACACACGCTTGTATGTTTCTACAACTTTAGACTTTTTTTCAAACTCTTCTTATCAAAGTAGCTTGAGACATATTAAGTTTCTTAGCCAGATTTGGGTTAGAACTCTGATAATCTGATAATCATGGATTATGGATGGATTAACACCTATCTCTAGACTTAAAGAAAAAATTATACTTTTTTAATCTGACTATTTCGGTAGTTTATTTTGTGTTACAATTCACAATAGTTCTTTTTTAAACCTCAGATTCAAACTACAATTCTGTTGATATTCTAAAAGCTTGTTCTGCTTCTTGTTGTTCTGAGCATGTGGATATTCTAGGATGGAGATTAGAGTTGTTACTCAAAACAGAAAAAGGATGTAAGAGAAAATAGGTTTTAAATAGAGATAATTTTATTCCTTCCTCCCCTGAATTTCCTCGAGTACAGAGCACTAATGCGTGTAGGCGTGTGAGCTGGCTCTGTTTTTTGTTGTGAACTCATTACAATTCCTCAGCAAGACTTACTTTCTGAAGGCAGAAGTCAAACTTCTGCCATCTGTCTGCTCTCATATTTGATGAAGTAGCCTGCCTCTACCACTTTTTTATTTAGTTTTTGAGTTAGCTGTTGTTAAATGTTAACAAAATCTAACCGAGTCGAGCAGCTGTGTTCCCACATTTTTGCCTCATCTTCATTAAAACTTAAAGTGATTCTCTCACATATTTTCCACTCTTTCTTTGGTGCTGGGTCTGTTGTGAATCAGCATGACTTTATTGCCCTTTAACAATAATTCTTTTGATGTGGAGGCGTTGATCCATGGCTGACCCTTTTAAGTGCTCTCTGTGAGGAGTATGACTGACTAAAGCATTTTTTATTAAAAGCCATTACCAGACAGAACATGTCCTTCTTCAATAGTATTCCCCTGAGGAGCTTTAGACCTTTGTCTATTTGTATGTTTCCCATAATGCAACATCATTATGATCCACTGTTCTAGGTTCACCAGGTTTCTTTGTTCTGTCGTTTTTTAGACCGTTAATCAAACGTTTGAAAAATCTCAATAAATCTTTGCGTCATGCTTTATAAAATGTTTAATGATGCTGAAAGGCTGCTGTTGCCCAGATTATTTGCAGTCTGTGCATTTGCACTGTTTTCTTACAAAGATCTCTCTTTCTCTGACAATTTAAAGACATCGTCTCAACCTCAACATCAGTCACACACACACAAATATATATATTTATATTGGAATAATTGTGATTATTGATTATTGAAGTAAATGTCAACTTATTTAGGATGACCTCCTTAAAGGTATGGTGGATTTTCGCAAATTTTTGGAAAGACCTGCCCTCTCCACATAAAAAAAAGAAGAAAAAAAAAAAAATGAACATGCACCACCATGTACCTGCTCCCAAGAGGGAACGCCTCTTAAACGCGTGTGAGACCGTGCACAAGCCCATTTCTCCTCGTGAACGCTCTGTTTATAAGTTGCTGTTTGTATCGCTCCTACAAACTTACTTTCCTAAAGAAGATTTGCAAATTTTCCAATATGTCACCTTCAACACCGGTAAGTGAAAATGGGTAAGAGCATGTAGGATGGCCTTACTGTACGTAAACATATCACCAGAAGGATTGACAATTAGGAGGACCACTTATTTTGATGATCCACCCTGAAAAAGATCCTCCGCTATATCTTTAAGCTTTGTTTAAGGAGATTGTCCTGATCTGCCTTGTCTGGTGTAGATTAATCTATGATTGTGTCATATCAGTCATCCATGAGGTAAAACTCAGAAAACATCAACCCCCAGGGCCCCAGAAAAACCCCATCCACTTCACAGTATTTAGCAGACCAGTCAGCTCTTCCTTTATCTCTTATCTTCTTGACTGTTCCTTCAGTCATAATGGCTAATGAAGCAGAAGATAGATATATGGAATTCATGTTTCATTTGGATGTAACTGGTAAACCAAAAAACAAAACCTTTGATTAGTCTATGTTTTAACTCACGGTGCAGATGAACATACACTTCTTTCATTGACTCGGAAGAAAAGGAACAATAATCCTAATAAATGACTCTGAATAAACACAATCTGTGTTTAGGGGGATAAAACCCTGTAAATATTAACACAGCTCATCAGCCCTAATTGTGGATTTGGCTAGAAGTAGGGATATCAATTTGAGGACTGTCTTTAATTTATATATCCCCAGAACCTTTGAGATTTAGTCTTAACATAAAAATTCTAGTTTAAACTTGTCAACTAAAGTAGGGCTGGATATCAATTCAAATATGAAGAATCCATTAAATTCCTATTCTCCAGATTTAATACTTTTTTATCCGTTCTGTACAATTCTCAGATTGAATTACTGTTATTGAAAAACATTTTTGTCTCACTTTTACCTAAATAACATGACTGTGTAGTTATGCAACTTATTGATACCAATATTACATTAGTATTAATCAGCAAATCAATAAAGTAATTGTTAAAGTCAGCTGTAAGGACATTTTTTTTTACTTTTTACTTACAAAATCAATCTTTGACAATATGAATCAATCTTTAAGGATATATATATCAAATTTATATAACAATCAATACAGAGTTATTCAAATAAATATTTATAAAATTATTTTATAAATATATAAAATTATATTTTTTTAACATAGACATAAACTTAAATGTATCAAGTGAAAACCTGTAAGTATCTTGGGCGCTTGTTCACAATGGAGTAGAGGATGGAGAGGAGACTGGTTTAGCTGTTGTAGTGATGCGGATGCTACATTGGTCCTTTGTTGCTAAGCTATTGATTTAAGGAATAATCTACTTTTCCATCCTTACACTATAGTCATGAAACTTGGATTTTGACTGTTGAAATGAGATTCTGGTTAGCAGTTGCTGAAATGAACATCTTCCACTCCTTTAGAAATAGGGGAAAGAGCTCAACTATATGTTAGGGGCTCATAGTTGATAGCTACTGTATTCTTCTTCCACATCTTATTCAATCTTGTGTTTCAGTGGTTTTCTTGTTTTTGCCACAGTCCAACAGAAATGTTCCCACTGCAGGACAATAACAAGAAAGTAGTCCTAGAGAAGTCAAATGAGGTAGCCTGGGCATCTGTTCAGAATACCTCCTAGACGCCTCCCTCAGAAGGTATTCCAGGCATGTCCCAACCACAGGCAGATCCAGGGGACGGTCCAGGACCCACTGGAGGGAAATATGTCTCTTAGCTGGCCTTGGAATGTCATGGGCTTTCCCCAGAGGAAAGGGAAGAGGTGTCTCTGGAAGGGGAATCTGGGTGTCACAGCTGAAACTGCTGCGCCCATTAGGACAGGTACAAAAACAATGTTGAATAAATCTTTGAAAATTTTACACTTGTCCTGCATATGGACAGCCTTCAAAACACAATGTGGACCAAGCCATATGACAAAAGAAGCTGCAGCAATTTAAGCAGTTTTCCTTTTTTTGTTTGCTGTTTAGAGGAAGCCCATCATTGTTACATAGTCAAAATACTGCCCATGGTCCATAATATAAAATTGCAAGCAGGGGACAAGAAAACAGGTTGTGTTTTTTTTTCTTATTGTTTTTGTAATTTGCAGGTATCAATTTGTCAGAAACAATGATGCTAGTCTTTTTTTGGTAACTGATCCAATACTTGCTGCATACCTAGTATTATGTTAAAGGAATAAAAATTATTTATTGATTCGGATAAAATAAGGGCTGCCTGGTGAAACAGTTTGTAGCACTTTTTCCTGGCAGCAAGAATGTCTTGAGTTTGATGCAGGGTCTTTCTGGATGTAGGCTGCATGTTCTTCCTTTGCCTGCATGGGTTCTTTGCAGGTATTCTGGCTTCCTCCCATAGTCCAGAAACATGTCTGTTAGGTTAACTGACAGCTCTGAATTTTCCTGAAGGTTTGTTTAGATGGTTGTGTATATCTGTGTTGTCAAGCAACAGACTAGTAACCTGTCCAGTATGCCTTTTGCTCATAGATTGCTAGAGTTCTCAATATGTTCTTTTCCAGCCTCATGTTTTCAAGCCAGGCCATCTGAACGCCAATCTAAGTCCATGCGAGAAGCTTATACTGTAATCATGGCATAGCCTGTCCTTGCCCAGAAAGAGCAGCAAATCATGGAGCACAATGGTGGAGAGCACCACCAGTTCTCCCAATAACAGCATTATAAAGTCATGACTTACTTACTTCTTCAATGGACATGTTCCTCTTGAAAGTATTACTGTTTCGCTTTATATTTAGGTAATGGCTTGTCACATGTGTGGTCTACAGACAGTGCAAGCATTTATTTGAAAGCTTTTAGTTAGCTAAGTTTAGAAATTATGAAGTCATAATAATCAAAAGAAACAAACAGTATTGTACTTTGGTATCCTTAAGAACGCAATATCTTGAAAAGGCTTTTTGATTTTATCTCTAAAAGTGATTTTTAACACAACAAAAAAGACCACCAGGACAGTCAACCACCGTGACTGCAGTTTGCATAACGGCAAACCATTGCATAAGTTGAATGTTAATGTGCACCTGCACACAATCCTATAAAGGCTGAAAACACATCAAGAGAACTAAGGATAACAATATAACAGTAAATAGAAAAATAATGCAAAACATGCAAATATATATGAGAAAAGTTTGTCCTTGATAATGAACTGAAAGTGTCATGATGGGTTCACTGAAAGCGACCCAAGAATGCAGAACACCACTGACGGACACAAGGATGAAAGTTTAACAGTTTATTTATGCACAAGCACACTGAAAGTTCTGGTTCAGGTTCGGGCCTGGATTCTGGTTCACCGGAGTCTGCGTGAGACACAGTTCAGTTAGCGTTGCCAACAGAGGTTTGATTTCCAGAAGTTTACTGATTGTACCTTGAGGGTTCTTGAGGTTAGCTTTGGGAGAGTCACAGTTGGTTCTGGAGAAGAGTTCATCAGCAGAGTCCGTAGCTGCTTCAGCGTCTCACGTCTACTTAGAACAGACCTTGGCTTTGGGTTTCCCAGCTCTAGTCCTGAGCTGCTTGGAGGTTCTCTGTGAATATTCAGGTTTGGCTCAGAGGGTCGGTTCGGCAGGTTAGCTCTTCCAGAGCTTTCACAGAGGAGACACAGGTTTCCTGGAAAACAGACACAGGGGTTAGAATCCAAGCTGGATTCAAAAGTCATCGAATTACTCTGAGGATCTAGGCTTAAGCGCTGACCAACTGGAACAACACTGCGGCGTTGAGGCAAGGTCTGAAGACAGCTTAAGTAGAGGATCCTCTGATGATCTGATGAGCTGCAGCTGTGCAGGAGGCTCCCTCAGAGGATCCACGGCGGACTCTGCTGGAGAGAGGTGGGATTTCTCCAGCTCCCAACAGTACCCCCCCCTCAACGACCGCCCCTTGGCGGTCCGGAAGAGGTAGATGGGCAGGAACGCTCGTACTCCTCGATAAGGGCTGGATCGAGGATGTACGAGCCTGGAACCCACTGGCGATCCTCCGGTCCGTAGCCCTCCCAGTCGACGAGGTACTGCCATCCTCGACCTCGTCGACGGGAGTCCACGATGCGGCGAACCGTGAAGGCCGGATGTCCATCGACCTCCAGGGCGGGTGGAGGGGAGTCGGACGGTGGGCACAGAGGGCTCGAGGAGACAGGCTTGATCTGAGACACGTGGAAGGTGGGGTGGATCCGGAGGTACTGAGGTAATTGGAGACGGACGGCTGAAGGGTTGATGACTCGAGTGATCCTGTAGGGTCCAATGAATCTAGGGGGGGATGTCTCGAGTGGACAGCCATACTTCCTGGCCTTCGGTGTACTCGGGGGCGGGACGTCTCCTGGCGTCGGCGAAGCGCTTTGTAGATTCTAGTGACTGGTTGAGAGAGGTGATGGTTTCCCTCCAGATCCTTTGGCAACGGCGGATGTGATGGTTGACGGACTGCACCGAAATCTCTCTCTCGTCTGCGGGAAAAAGAGGTGGTTGATAGCCGAGACTGACCTGAAATCGGGATTGTCCAGTGGATGCAGATTTGAGGGAGTTATGGGCGTATTCTATCCATGGAAGAAATTGGCTCCAGTCCACGGGGTTGTTAGACGTGAGGCAGCGAAGGGTGGATTCCAATTGTTGATTCATACGCTCGGTCTGACCATTCGATTGGGGGTGGTAACCAGAGGTGAGAGAGGGTTTGCAGCCGAGAGCAGAACAGAAAGCCTTCCAGACCTGGGAGATGAATTGCGGACCTCTGTCCGAGAGGATCTCTTGGGGGATGCCATGTAATCGGAAAACGTGCTTGATGAGAAGCTGGGCTGTCTGGAAGGCCGTGGGAAGTTTTCTGAGGGGAATAAGATGGCAGGACTTCGAGAAGCGGTCAACAATAGTGAAAATGGTGGACATACCTCAAGAGACATGGAGGCCGGTGACGAAATCAATGGCGATATTGGACCAGGGACGCGAGGGAACAGGAAGTGGTTGA
The DNA here is from genome assembly GCF_016077235.1 of Cyprinodon tularosa. Classification (NCBI taxonomy): domain Eukaryota; kingdom Metazoa; phylum Chordata; class Actinopteri; order Cyprinodontiformes; family Cyprinodontidae; genus Cyprinodon; species Cyprinodon tularosa. The sequence goes on from NW_024039603.1 coordinate 50,676, forward strand.
AGCAGGCCAGAAGGAGGTTGGTGTGAGGCTTTGTTACGGGCACATGTGGGGCAAGCCAACACATACTCTTTTACGTCCCTGTGGAGAGTTGTCCACTAGAAGCGTCTGGAGATGAGAGCTACTGTTCTACTGACTCCTGGATGAGCAGAGAATTTGGCGGCATGCATCCATTGGATAAGACGGGACCTGACAGAAGACGGAACATAGGTACGATTAGAGGGACCGTTACCTGGATCGGGTTCAGTGGTCAGGGCTGAGTTGATGAGGTCAGTTATTTCCCAGTTGACCACTCCCACTGTACAGGAAGCCGGGAGAACAGGTTCAGGTGTCTCGGGATGATCGACGGAGTAGAGACGAGAGAGAGAATCGGGCTTCACGTTCTTGGATCCGGGTCTGTAGGAGATGATTAGATTGAACCGAGAAAAGAAGATTGACCACCTGGATTGGCGGGGATTAGCTTGTTTGGTTGACTGGATGTAAGCCAGATTCTTGTGGTCTGTCCATACAAGAACCGGGTGCTCGGCTCCCTCCAGCCAATGCCTCCATTCCTCCAGCGCCAGTTTGATGGCCAGAAGTTCTCGGTCACCCACATCATAATTTTGCTCAGCGGAAGAAAGCCTACGGGAGAAGAAAGCACAGGGGTGTATTTTCTGATCTGAGTCTAGTCTCTGGGATAGGACTGCTCCAACACCGGAATCTGAAGCATCCACCTCAAGGATAAATTGCTTAGCTGGATCAGGTTGCATAAGGACTGGTGCTCTGAAAAACAATGATTTTAATTTTTCAAATGCTGCTTGAGCCTCGGGAGTCCACTGAAAACTGCGTTTAACAGAGGTCAGAGAAGTTAATGGAAGGGCGGTCTGGCTGTAGTTTCGGATAAACCGACGATAGAAGTTAGCAAAACCCAAAAACCTTTGTAGTTGTTTGCGGTTCTCTGGAACTGGCCAGTCTAAGACTGCCTTAATCTTGTCCTCAGATGGTTTAACCTGGCCGCCCTCGAGCACAAACCCCAAAAAGGTGACTGAAGGTTGATGAAATTCGCACTTCTCGGCTTTCACGAACAGTTCGTTCTCCAGCAGTCTCTGTAAAACAAGACGGACATGTTTCTTATGTTCATCGAGGTCTTTGGAGTAAATGAGAATGTCATCAATGTACACGAAAACAAATACGTTGAGAAAGTCTCTTAGAACATCGTTAACGAGGGCCTGGAAGCAGGCTGGAACGTTGGTTAGACCAAAGGGCATAACAAGGTATTCGAATTGGCCCAAGGGTGTTTTGAAGGCAGTCTTCCATTCGTCGCCTTCACGAATCCTAAGGAGATGATAAGCGTTTCTTAAATCCAGTTTAGAAAATACAGTAGCTCCCTGTACGGGCTCAAAAGCAGAGGCAAGAAGAGGCAGAGGGTATTTGTTTTTAATAGTGATCTGGTTCAAACCTCGATAGTCAATACAAGGTCTCAGGGAACCATCCTTTTTTCCCACGAAGAAGAACTCGGCGCCCAATGGAGAAGATGAAGGGCGAATTATTCCAGCAGCTAATGATTCGTTGATGTATCTTTCCATTGTTTCTCTCTCGGGCTTAGAAATGTTATACAATCTACTGCTAGGTAAAGAAGCACCAGGTAACAGTTCAATGGCGCAATCGTATGGTCTGTGTGGAGGTAGGGACGTCGCACTGACCTTACTGAAGACAGGGGCTAGATCATCGTACTCAGAGAGAACTGAAGAAAGGTCAGGAGAGTCCACCCCCCCCACCACCTCTAGGAGACCCCACCAAGGGGGCAGAAGAACAAAGGCATGTCTTGTGGCATGAGATGGACCATGATTCCAGGTGACGTTTAGTCCAGTTAATGTGAGGATTATGCTTCTCCAACCATTCGAAACCGAGCACCAGCGGAGAATATGCAGAGGGAAAAACAAAAAATGTTATAGTCTCTCGGTGGTTACCTGACAGAAGTAGCTCGAGGGGCTGAGTTTGGTGGGTAACTTGATGGAGTCTTCTTCCGTCAATAGCGGATACACTGAGAGGCTGAGCCAGAGGAATAGTTTCAATTTGGAGTTGCTGGACGAGGTTAGAATCGATAAGGTTACATTCACAGCCTGAGTCGATGAATGCAGAGAAGGAGAGGCTCTGGTTAGCACAGAAAAGTGTGGCAGGCAGCAACAGACGAGGAGATTTCTTAGTGTTTATTTGGCCCGCCAGACTCCTCAGATCCTCTGTCGGGCCCAGGCTTTTGATTTAGCCGGGCAGGAAGCAATGAAGTGTCCACTCTCACCACAGTAGATACATAGTTTGCTTAGAATACGCCTTTGTCTCTCCTCTGGAGTGAGCCTGGTGTGTCCCACCTGCATGGGTTTGACATCCCTTTCACCCGAATGAGAGGCCTGAACAGGCAACGGTAGAGACTGGGGCTTAGGCCTCTGAATGGGCAGCTGCTCTGTAGAGGGAGAACAAACAGTCACGTTATGTGAGGCAGAAGAAAGTGTACCCTGCTTCTTAGAACTGTTTCTGGGTCGAATTCTATTATCTAATCTGATGGAGAGGCGAATTAAATCTTCGAGGGTAGCAGGTTCGTCGAGGGTTGCGAGTTCATCTTTAATGTGCTCGTTTAATGCCATGAAAAAGGCTCCCTTTAAGGCGCTCTGGTTCCATCCGGAAGCTGCCGCTTTAACCCGGAAGTTAATAGAAAATTCAGCCAGCGAAGAGTTTCCCTGTTTAAGATTGAAAAGAGCTCTAGAATCAATAGTTTGGTCTGTTTCTTGGTTGAATACCTGGGTAAATTCAGAAATGAAATCTGAGTAGTAGCAATTTAAGCTGTCGTCAGCGGCAAATCTTGCCTGAGCCCATTCCAAGGCTCTTCCTGTTAACTGAGAGAGAATGAAAGTTATCTTCTTGTGATCCGTGGAAAAACAGCCAGGGGAGTTTTGAAAAATCAACCGACATTGAAATAAAAATCCTTTGCAATCTTTCATGTTACCAGAAAATCTTTCTGGGAGACTAGGACGGAACTCTGATGACGTCACTGCTGGTGACATCGGAGGTGGAACTGGACCCGGAAATGGTTGAGGTACAGCATTAGCGCTGTTCAGATAATTAGCACAGCTCTGAAGCATTTGGTTATGAGTATCAACTAGACGGTATAACTCACGGAGCGTTTGGGTTTGTCCCTGAATTTGGGCATCCTGCTCCTCCAGTCGACGGGTGAGGTGATCTGCTGGGCCTTGAGTTTGGCCGCAGTGTTCTGTCATGATGGGTTCACTGAAAGCGACCCAAGAATGCAGAACACCACTGACGGACACAAGGATGAAAGTTTAACAGTTTATTTATGCACAAGCACACTGAAAGTTCTGGTTCAGGTTCGGGGCCTGGATTCTGGTTCACCGGAGTCTGCGTGAGAGACAGTTCAGTTAGCGTTGCCAACAGAGGTTTGATTTCCAGAAGTTTACTGATTGTACCTTGAGGGTTCTTGAGGTTAGCTTTGGGAGAGTCACAGTTGGTTCTGGAGAAGAGTTCATCAGCAGAGTCCGTAGCTGCTTCAGCGTCTCACGTCTACTTAGAACAGACCTTGGCTTTGGGTTTCCCAGCTCTAGTCCTGAGCTGCTTGGAGGTTCTCTGTGAATATTCAGGTTTGGCTCAGAGGGTCGGTTCGGCAGGTTAGCTCTTCCAGAGCTTTCACAGAGGAGACACAGGTTTCCTGGAAAACAGACACAGGGGTTAGAATCCAAGCTGGATTCAAAAGTCATCGAATTACTCTGAGGATCTAGGCTTAAGCGCTGACCAACTGGAACAACACTGCGGTGTTGAGGCAAGGTCTGAAGACAGCTTAAGTAGTGGATCCTCTGATGATCTGATGAGCTGCAGCTGTGCAGGAGGCTCCCTCAGAGGATCCACGGCGGACTCTGCTGGAGAAAGGTGGGATTTCTCCAGCTCCCAACAGAAAGTTCATTAGCAGGAATAGCCTGCTGATAAACTGTTGTTTTTGTGAGCAGCAGTAATGAACTGTTTCTTATTTTAAAAGAGTTGGAAAATAATGTATTCAAAAGACAGATGTCTTTTACATAACTCTAGTCTTAATAAGTTTTAATTCTCAGCCTTATTGTTATTTTAGTTCTTTAGTATTCTGAGAGAGGGATCCAGGGGGGGCATCCAAAAGATGTCTGAAACACGTCAGTTGACTACTTTCGAGGTGGAGGAGAAACAGCTCTACCTCAAGCCTCTCCCATATGACCATGCTCTTCACCCTATCTTTAAAGGAGCGCTCTTAGTGAGAGAGTGCCCTCCTGGAACTGCCACCTTAACATGGTGGAGGGGTTTCAGTGCCTAGATGATTCTGCACGGACGTTGTCACGGGCTTAAATGCCCTTGGTTTTGTCTCCCATGCCTCTTGGCGACGGGTCAGGCAAAGAGCAGTTCTAAAAGCCCTCACAAAGACCACAAAATCAAGTCATGTGATGTTACCCGATGCAGTTCAGCTGGGATCTCACCCTGGAACCAGGCCTGGGGTTGGGGTTCATCAGCAAGTGCCTGGTGGTTAGGTTTCTTGCTGCAGGAGCAGGAAGGGCTAATGCCCGAAGGAGTGACACAAGGCTATCCATCAGTTGGCCCACCAAATGCTGGGGGAAACACAAGAGACTGGTGAAAAGAGGATTGGGTAGCAATTAAAGGTGGTGAGGTTTCGGCCACCTGATCTATTGATGCTTAAAAAGCTTTTGGGGTGTTCATCTGTTATGTGTTTTATTGAGTACATGTTTTTATTTTACTTTGAGGAATTTTTAATGTAAATTAAGATTAGATTTATCACTATGTATCTCTAACAAACCATTAACTTTTTGGTTTGGAGATTCTAAGCAAGGTAATTTTTATATGAGCCAAAAGAGGAAGATCATCAATGTGTTTTTTCATCGTGAAGAGAATCCCATTCAAGGAAAAGTTCTTTCACAAAGCAAAAAAGTATGTTGCCATTCTGTCTTGTCATATAGTGCTAATCAAGCTGGCAATTTCCCATGGATTTTGATTTTCTTTGTACCTGAAGTACTTAAGAGCTGATTTACGATCTGTTATTGCCATCTGTTATTGCAACATAACACAACGTCAATAACCTATAGGAATGTCAGCTTTCTTGGTGGTTTTAAAGGGGTAGAAAAGATTGGTTTCCTTCAACCACCCTGAGTGCCATTTTCCTTTCAAAAAACACACCAAAACTACAGAAAGCTATGTTTATTAAAGCCTGCACTGTTTTCTGAAAAGGCCTATAAAAAACGATGTATTTTGCATTAATCGAGTATACAACATACACAATCATCTTTCTAGCGACAGTATACAGTTGCCTCTGTAAGATCCTTTGGCAATCCTGGGCCAGAAGGTATAAATTCTCATCTCAGCATGTTCTGAGTCCTCCACAGGTTGTTGTTTTTACAAGATATGGTTAAATCTCCTCTACAGTGGAAAATTCAAAACTCATGGCTTTACCTCATCTCCCAGTTACCTCTAAACAAATTAATTCCTTGTTTTTAAGGTTAAGCTTCCCTACTTATCAAATGAAAAAAATAACCTGTTTTACCTGTGATCTCTGTTTGTTTAAGAATAATTCATATATAATTACCAGAACTGATTAAAGAATCAGTAAGTTAATGGCTCTCAGGGGCAAGTTAGTGTACAATACTTTTAGTTCTAGCAAATAGCTGTGCAGTCATCTTAAACTTGCATACTGAAAAATCATAATAGTAATCATGACTGAAAATAAAATCGAAATGTGTAACTTTTATTATTATTACAAGCAATGGAAAAATATTTGCTCAATTGAAAGTTGTATATCTCCCGAGTCTTTTTCTACTACCGAAGAAACACTAAACTTCTTTGAAGGAATCAAAAATATGGAAAAATATAGATGCAAAAGGAACAAAGGCATGATAAATGATCCCATGTTCAGCCTTCCAAAAGAAAAGGCTGAAGAGCGGGAGCAATATCATATGCAAAGGTTGTATCACCATGCATTTATATGATATCTCATTTAAATCCCTCTTAACATGTGTTGATTTTATTCAATTTCTTCAATAACAGGTAAAATACAGTTATCGTACCACTAGGGTATGCATAAGGCTAGACCCCCATTTCCATGCACAGTGAGACGCAACTCAGAGTTCTGCTGCACTAAGGGGAACACCGTTTTTTTTTACATCGGCCCCTTTTTTTATGTTATTACATCATGTTCTACTCACCCATATTAGTTTTGTGTCATTTGGAAGCTGTTCCAAAGATATTCGGTTTTGTTATATGCAAGTAACGTCTTCCTTTTGGCAACGAGTTGAAGGCACAAACTAAACTGGTGGGTAGAACATGATGTAATAACGTAAAATCAAGGGCCAAATGTAAAAAAAAAAACAGTGTTCCCCTTACATGCATTGTTATTTACGAGTTTGCACCTGACTTTCAAACCTGCAAACATGCTGTGTTCACACAGAACGTGTTTTGGCTGTCAAAAAGGATGCATGTGATGAAATCAGATGCATGTCGAGAGCATTTCTGAAACCCTTGATGCAAGTAAGGCAAATCTTGTGTAAACTCTTCTGACGTGTTTTGCTTGTTTCTTGTGGACAATGGCAGATGCAATGTAGATAGCAGCTTTGCTTTGCTTGATCAATGGGGAAAGGGTAGATTAAAGATGTATTTTAAGTAAGAGAGTACCCCTCAAAAAGTTCTGTCAGTTAAAATCCCGTGATAGCTTCCTACAGCTGGCCAGACACTCGGGAATTCTCTGCTGCCTTTCATAGAAGTAAATATATAGGTGTATTTTAGGTGGTAAAACCTGCAAGTACAAGCGTATAAACATATTTTGGCAAGTTTTTTTAATTTTATGTAGGTATTTATAAACTGTTTTGAAACACTTCAGTAACAAAACATTAAATGGAGTAACCAAAACACTCACTTTCATTTTTACATGAGAAATAACATACTTCCGACTTTTTATGTACTCTTAATCTTTGAATATATAGATTCTTGTTCATGCTGACAGCCCTGCAGGAGCAGAGAATCACGGCTTGGATGCAATGACTGCATCCTTGCTAACTCCCAGATTGCCTTCTTTGATTGGTTGTGTGTGGTGCTTTGGATTCGCTTGATTCACATTAATGCTTGAAAGCTCAAAAAGGCTTCAACAATAGCCTTCACATATAACCCTTGACTCTCAAATGTGTTTTGCATGATCATTTGCACAATTGGTAAGGAAGTCATGCTGAAATGTTTGCACCTCTTGTTTCACTCATTTTGTACATGCGTTCCAATTTGCACCTGGTTTATAGATCAGCTTTGTGCATGTTATCAAGTTTGCACATATTTTTTATACTCTCAAACCTGAAGAACTGGCCTATAATGCAGTGCTTTATCACTACATTTGACCTTTTCCTGTCTGTATTTATATATTCAAACAAATAATATTACACAGCTTAGATGGTAAACCGACAGTATGTACATTGTATGACATTGCTGTGCTTTGCATTTTTGGAACACAGGTAGCAATCTAATCTCTGACTAAATCACTCAGCTGGACATGCAGTCGATGCTCATAGTTAACTTCCTCTTGAAAAAATGAAAGCGTTGCCATACTCATATAGTTGTATCCCTTCCCGTCCATCTATGATGGTTGCTCAAACCAGGATCACCTGTTGCTGGTGCCCAGCTATAACAGTCTATGGGCTGTTGAAGATAGGTCCCATGAGGTATACCCTGGACCAATTGTCAGGTCAACACAGAGACACACCTTGAACAGACACAAGGGCAATTTAAAAAAAACAATTTACCCTACATTCATATTTTTGGTCTGTTGGAGGAAGCCAGGGTACCCAAAGAAAACCCACATATGCATGAATAAACATGCAAACTCTATATAGAAAGACACTTGGCCAGGGGTCGAACCCAGGACCTTCTTGCTTCAAGGCAAAAATGCTAAATATCATAGTTTAATTATTCTGATGCAAAACGACCCTAAAAGTCAGAACCTGAACAAACAACATCAGCAAACACACACAGTGTGTCCTACATACCAAAATTTAAATCAGCATGATGGGGATACAAAAGCCTCACTTGATCCAAAACAGTGCAAACTATATGGAATCAGACAGCAATGAAGGTATTACATGTCCAAGTACCATTTTCAATCTGCATGTTTAAGCAAAATGGCTTTTTGGAATTGCACATGGTCAAAAACTTTACAAGTTCCTCATATTCTTACTGAGCTGTCTTTTTAATTGGGAACTGATCTTGCCCTGCTTGTCCTTCAAGGCTTAATTAGTCCAGGGCTTATTGAAATTTTCTTTACCGAATGGAACTATGTACGGTATATGAAATAACTAGAAAATGCTTGTTTCCACTTATAAGTAAGAACTCTTCAAACAGAAAGTACAAAAATACCAAATAAGGCTTATATCATTTTAGAATGACTCGAAGGGCAAACAGGGTGAAAGCAAAACAAGCTTGGCAGCAAAGAGGTGGGGTTGTTGGGCTGCAATTGCTAAATGTCAACTTCATCTAAAGCTGCCTTATGCTGTTTATAAGGCAACCAAAGGCTATGGATCACAGCCTTCACTTTGTAGCACAAATCAATGTAAAATCCCCACTCATATGACCAATCAAATCACTCTTCACTTCACTGCTGTAATTCATAACGACACAATCTGGAAGGATGTGTAGCCCAGATTTGCTTTTTTTCATTTCTTCAATAATTGTAGATTTTATTATCAGCCTTTCAAGTTTATAGGGCAAACATTATCATTAGAAATGATTTGTCTGTCCAGATGTTTTCTATTGCTCACAATTATAGCCGCTGATCCATATCAGCTGCTGACTTTATGATGACTAACTGTTAGGGGAGCCATTAAGAGTTATCTAGTTTTTTGAAAACTGCTTGCTCATTCTTTGGGCTGCATTGATACATAAAGTGCTGCTTCTTTGATACAGATTAGTTAATAACTTTAGAAATGCTTTTTGTACTCGCCTTTGGCAGGATGAACTAAAGAAACTTGCTTGACTCATCGTTCTGATACACCCTGTTGTTCTTGGAGTTAGTGAATCCAGACGATAAAAGTACTCTGACTCCTACATGTGCTTGTACCCACTGGGGTGAGGAAAAGAATAGATTATATTTTCCATTTACAACTTGTCCATTAGAACCAACTCTGGTTTCTTGTTCAGGATTATTAGTCACTATAAAAAAACACACAGTATTTAATGATTTTAAGCAGAAAGACTTGTGCAAACAGATGGAAATGACAAAGAGCTTTGTTTCCTATTAGCTCACCATATTGCACATGGAAACTGTTTGAGTCAAATACTGGACTCTGACAAACTAATGGGTTCTTTATCCCTGAATGAGAGTTGTAAGTCATGTTTTTATTGAACACAAGCCTTTATTTGCAGAGTGAAATTGAAAGACAAACCATGGCATATTGGGTGTATAACCTAGCAAACAGAAGCATGCATATAGAACATATTGAAAGAGTGAGCTCTCTTTGAATGAGCAGGAAAATAAAAATATCTGCCAATAGCATTGATAGTATAGATTAATATTTTGGCCCTTAAAATAAGTAATGGGTATTACATTCAATGCACTTGAAATATGATAATGAATATTACTATTATTATTTTTTTAACCTGGAGAAATTTTTTTATTCTCTTAGGAGATGACTTTACTTAGCTAATCAAATCAAATCCAAATAAATTTATTTCAAGTGTACTTTTAGTTGTGTGTGTTTGATAGTTACCATGTAGCTTAAGCTGAAAATTCAGAGTTATGATTGGTCTGCTACTAAGTTTTGCTGTAAATAATTTAAGGTAACACCTGAGGGAATATATATTTATTGAAGTTAGTGTCTTATTATAACGAAATAAAGAACCTTTAGTCTTATTGTTGTAAGGTGATACAACCAATTAAAGGAGGCTGAAAATATTGCATTTGAATTTTGAAAGGTTGAATTTTTTTATATGCAGATTTTTTAAACACTGAAAAATTAAACTCAAAAATAAGTATTGAAAATGTAATCACTTTGAAATAGTAATGTGAATTTTTAGCATGAAGAGAAAATAAAAAATGAAATTTCAACTGTGTAGAAATGACAATTAATTTTTTTTTAGGTCAAAATTTTATTTTAATTCAAATCCCAGCAACACAGATTTACTTCCATATCCGTTCCCCCATACTTACAACAATTGAAAAGTAGTCAGAGTCAAAACAAATTACACTTTGGTTAAACAGTAACATGTTATGAATAAACCTTGAGAAAGAATCTGGCTTTTTATGGGAAGACGGTAGGTCTTGTCTAAAAACACCCTTACACAGGGGAATTGTGTTAAAACAGACTGAGTGAAAACTTTTTTAGTGAGTAAATAGGATAAATAAATATATGACATAAGAGAAACTAAATTTTCCGACCACAATCCCTTTAACATTTTATCTTTTTAGCCTCCTCAAAAGTTTCATACTTTTTCCTTGCCTCAGCCATGACCACTGGTCAAGCAGGAGGAAAATTAGTAAAGCAAAAGCCTTAACTCCATGACTATATTAGAGCCTATGGCCGTAAAGTGATACGTTCTGCCAGGTCACAAGACTTGGCCAACAATGGTGCATCTTCTCCCAACTTCCATAGTCGGTATTTCAACAGGGGAGCCCGACTAATAGCACTGATAGTGTCAAGCGCTGTATACTGGCCCGAGGAATCATTTAAAATATCTCATATGCGTCACAACATCTGTAGTGTGCCTTTAAACAATACAAACAAACACCTAATCCTGAATGACTATGTTCAGAAATCAGTAAATTAGTGAAACAGTTTAAGGCTTGCTATGAAAGTTCCCTGATTAATTCACAAAAATCTGCTTTCGATTGACAAATGGGGTGAGTCGTTTAAATAGTTAATCAAGTCACAAGATCAGATATGGAGCTGAGCACACAGGTGAAGTTGAGCTTTCACAGAGCAGGTTTAGCTCGCGTATAGATGAAGGAGTGGAGTGGATCACAGCCAGTGGAGTAGTTTAACATTGTTGAACAAGCACCAGACATGCTTTGAGTGAGCGTGTGTCAGATCTAAACACTGCACACTGGTCCTGCTACTAAATCAGAATACTGCACGCTCAGGCCGGTGACTCAAAACCAACGCCATATGTCTAGAGGCGGGCTGATGATGCAAGCATCTCAGAAAAAGGTTGTAACCATGGACCTGCGTAAACAGAGTTTTGATTGTTGTTTACAGATCCCCAAAATGCTGTTTTTTTGGGGACAACACAAGGGTTGGATAAAGTAATTTTTGTATTTAGGCATGAGTTTAATGTGGATGGGCCTTAGATCATATAATCCCAACTTATCAGAATAATTAGCTCTGAAAATATATAAGAGACAACAGAGTAGGATCTGTGCAATGCTTAAACAACAACAACTAGAAAGTCTGTTCGAAGGGGACAACTGTTGGAGGAATTATTGGGAAAAGGAAGAAATAACAACCAGTTACTCCTGACCTTGAGATTTATGTTTGGCTCATTGGGTTGAAGTATTAGGAGAAAGTGGAGGGATCAGCCCCAAAATACACAGGAGGAGTTTGTTAATGAAATAAAAGGCTGTTAATATTGCAGTTACCAAGACATCCCAAACACTGAGGGAATGGATTCCTGCACCCACCTATAAAGACAGAATATATATCTAGGCTATTTTTAGTTTCATAGAATATTTCAGAGAAGGCTATAGGAACATTTAAGTGCTTAGGTTACAACACATCAGTCTTTTGCATTAATTGTTTTTGTATAAAAAGAAATGTGAAGAGCTGAAGAACAGCATTTGGTCTTTAAAGCACAGAGAAATGGTTCCCTTCCGGGCTTTCTATCTGCTGGAGGTGCAGGTGTGATTTCAGCATCTTAAGAGGCCAAAGAATGGGGTCATTTGCTGTGAAATCTAGGATCAGAGCATCAGAGATAGGAGAAGGACATCAATGCAGTGGAGTACCCTAGTAAGTCTTCTAATCTCAATCCAACAGATAATCTTTCCATAGAGTTTAAACTACCAGTTTAAACCAAGAGTTTTCAGCCAAAATACAAAAATCAAAAAAACATGCCAAAATGTTTTCTTCCTGCCAAGTTCCTAATCCCACTTTTATGCAGGGTAAAAGTTTCTGCATAAAAAGTAAACTACCTTAATGTTATGATATATGCTTGTTAGTGAGTAACCAAACATAGTCAGAATAGGATTAAATACATATTTCCCCCACAGTATCACCCATTCAAAAACTTAAGCTAAGCTAACTAATTAAAGTTACAAAATGTAATCTGTTGCAGGGACTGAAATTCTGAACATAGCATTAGCATTACCTGAGAAGGAAAAGAAATGGTTGGATAAAAGATCACTTGTGCTATATAGAGAGTAGTGTGCTCTGTGGGCTCCAACCTCTACTGAGGCGGACACACACAACTCCCAGTCGTGCATAGAAAGTTTGCTGGGACATACCTGGAAGTCTTTCGTTTTGAGCTGCTGTGTCAAACTATCATTACATATTGTATTTTGTGATGAGGAGAAGGAAGAATCTGGAAGAGATTAAGGCACTTCAAGCGGATGTTTTACAAAATAATTATACCTCAGTAATAAAGAAGTGCTGTTGACCGTTTGTTGTACATGGCTACAGGTCCTCACCTTGAAACCCATATCTTTTTTTCCTCTGATACACTGATAAGTTTAACAGGTTTTTTAGGTGAAGGTGCAAAAACCTCCCATCAAGAAATTCTGCAAATTGTCCAGGAATTGCAGGAAAAAATGTGTTGATGAACTGTGCAGGTGCTTCATGTTAAAAGATTTATTCTTTTTTTTCTGATTCGTCACATTTCATTTGGAAATAGTTTTGTTTTTATGGGGTCCTGGAAACTGTAAGACAATCTTGATCCATTTCAAACTGGGCCTGTTTTATGTCACTAAAATGAAGCAGTCTTGCTTGTAAGGCTTGCAGACATTATCGGATGGGAAGCTTGTAATTTGGTAGAAAATGTGTGCACATTTTATACTATTTAATTATTTTCTTTTATTAGATAAAAATAAACTTAATGAAAGTAAAAAGAAATAATTTTTAAAGTTCAATATTTAGAATGTGATGAGGACCACTATAACAAAACTGCTTCAACACCTTGAGCAGAAAGAAAAGGATTGTTGAACTAGATAATTTCTTATGACTTAATTCTGTTTTATGTTAAGACGGGTTATTAGTCTTTGCACATTTTGTTTGTGCAAAATTATCCGACAAGCCTTTTATGGAAAATACTAAGCCTTGATTTAAATACTTTTCATGCGTCATGTACCGATAGGTAGGCTTTCATATCTTACAGACCGAGCCCTCACTGACCCAGATCTGCAGACTTGTTTAAGCAAACTGTCAGATCATTGTTGCTCAGGTCTCTTTCAACCTGGAGCTCAACCATGTATGGATACATTCAAAAGCTGCGTCATGTAGACACACAGGTGGTCTCAGTGTTACAATAGACCACCTGACTTATACAAGCCAATAGAGCTGAGCTATGTGCTCACATTAGCAGGCACACAAGGGTCTCTGGTGTAAAAGAGCTAATTTTTAGCTTGCAGCCCGATAGATTTTTCATGCTTGCAGAACCAAGTCCACATGCATACACATCAGCACAGAGACAACATGAAAGAGTGTGCAGCTTCTGCAACGTGACAGGCAAAATGACAAATGTCCTCTCCCTTTCTGTCTCCTGGCCTTGTTAAGTAAAGAAAGGAGGAGTGGAGGAGGGGAAGACAACAAGTTTCAGAGAGGCCAGTGGATGAATTATTGCCAGAGGATTCTGAGGTAAATGGTGCATTGAGAGCAGACTCTGCCTTATTAAAGATATTAGAACGTACACCAAGGGCTGTAGACCTGGCACGAATCCAGCCAGCAAAGACTCCGACTGTTTAAGTCGTCACTTCAGAAAACACAATCTGTATTGAATTAAGGAACTGCATTGCGTTATTAAACTTTATTTGGATTCTGTTTTTTTGTTGCTATTTCAACTATTTGCTAACTATATTTTAAATCTCTCGTAAAGACCAATTTTTGGTAAGTTTCACTTAAATTCCTGCTGCTTTCCATCAACTGACAGGAATTCCCATAAGATTTAAAACTTTCTAGAATTGTGCAACCCTGTGTATAATTTAATCCGATAATATCTATCAACTGGAGGCGACCCAGAGCTGTTTTAGTTTGATTAGTCATTTTAATCTCTCATAGGTTAAATGGTCGACAGAACCAAAATGAAGGGGTGGATCCAAGCCTTTTAGAAAATGATACACAATAAACTGAATTACATGTGGAATCTAAAGCTGTAAATGACTACGGAGGAAGTGTGTGGGTCTCTACTAATTTGTTTTTACAAGAACTATGGAGAAAATATGAAGGATAACTTTGAATAAATGGAAAGAAAATATGAAACAGTCATCTAAACATTGCTCTGATCAGCCAATGTGACATTCACAGAGTTTTTAGTTTAGTTTGGTAGATTTGTGTATTAAAACAGCAAATACAATGCAAACCATAATAAATACATAAAAAACAGACTATATGCAGTTTTGATATTTCAGAAATCTAAATCTTATTCTGATATTTATAGTTAATATGAAAGTTAAATGAAAATTAAACCTGGAAGACTCTTATCAGCTTCACCTGAAACACCTGGGATGTCCCTCGTTCAGCTCCAGCCACATCTTCTCCAAAGCCAATCATCTTTCAAGATCCCCTTCATTTAGCGCTTGGCCCATTTCTCCAGCTTCTTCAGCTTTCCCACATGCAAAAAAAAACTTTCACCCACCTCCACCCTCGTTCTCAGCATGTTCCCACTCCCACCTTTGGCTTATTCTACCAACAGTGTCCGTGCCCCCGGGGGGGGGGACTACTCTAATCCTCTTCTACGTTACTCATCCAAGTGAATGTTGATTCACAGTGTCAAAGTCTTCTGCCTGGGCATGAGGGCAAACTTATTTAATTTGTCTTTGTCTTTATCTGCTTCTGTCTCCCTGAACCCCAGTTGTCCTCAGCAGATAGCCGCTCACACTGAGCCTGGTTCTGCTGGAGGTTTCCTCTGTTAAAAGGAAGTTTTCCTCTCCACTGTCACTACATGCATGCTCAGTGTGAGGGATTGCAGAGATTCAATAAGTTTTCACAATCAGCTGGCTTACCTTAGGCAGAAATATTTCTAAGAATATGATCGTGATGCTTGTATAAATAAATTTAATATTTTGTGATCGCAACTCTCCAGGTTAAATGAACCGTTAAGAAGATTTTTACTCAGATCGTCGTAAATATTCAAGGATCTTCAGGTTTTTCTCAAAACAGATCTTCTCAAAGTCCTGTAAAAAGTTTGATTTTAATAATTCTTGACTGATTTTTAGCAGATTTTTCCAACAACGTTGATTTGCAAATACTACCCTTGGAATTTGGTAGATGGGAAAAGCTACAGCTTTGATTAATGTTAATGATTTGATTTTGTTACATACTTTTGTTAATCATTGTATAGTAGTTTATATTTTAACATTTATAGTTTAACCATAAATGCAAACATAATGATTTTACAGATTTTAAAAGACTTTCATTTAGATATGAATCAATGTAGACTGATAAAAAAAAATACAGAACATATTTAAAGATGTAAATTTTAACGCAGGTATTCCTTTACTTGTATCTGCCCTCGTTCTAAGAGATGAGAACTGTGTATGTAATTTGAAGATTATAAACAATGTAAGAAAATTAATACAAATAAAAAAAAACTATTTTGCATTGGTTTGTTAGGATTATTTTTATTGATGATCTATTAGTCTGTTAAATGCTAATAAAACCTGCCTGTTACATGTCAAATCTAATGTTTTCCCAAGTGGTTTGTCTAATTAGGACAGTTCCTCTGTCAGGATATACAGTCATCATGTTCAGGATGTACATAACAGAGATTTAGGAATGAAATGGGAGCAGACTGTTTTTATCTGGAACACAGTGTAATAGTTTGATATGGCTGGAGCGAGGGATGTTTTCTCATTTACAAATGTGCATGATGTAATGCGATGTTGTGGCATGCTGGAGTTGTATAAAATGCTTCTTTAACTGGGATTCAGGGCCAGAAAGCTTAAAAGTGTAAACACAGATCTTTCCTTTACAGTACAGTATGTAACAGGTTTTATTGTCTCACCACAAAATTCACTGTTGTGTAATTCTTGATTTTTATATTACCTCCTTTCTTTGATTTACTTATACAGGTGCTGGTCATAAAATTAGAATATCATGAAAAAGTAGATTGATTTCAGTAATTCCATTTAAAAAGTGAAACTTGTATATTATATTCATACATTACATACAAACTCATATATTTCAGATGTTTATTTTGTTTAATTTTGATGATTACAAATGACAACAAATGAAAATCTCAAATTCATCATATCAGAAAATTAGAATATTGTGAAAAGGTTCAAAATTGATGGCCCCTGGTGCCACACTCTAATCAGCTAATTAACTCAAACCACCTGCAAAAGCCTTTAAATGGTCTTTCAGTCTAGTTCTATAGGCTACACAATCATGGGGAAGACTGCTGACTTGACAGTTGTCCAAAAGACGACCATCGACACCTTGCACAAGGAGGGCAAGACACAAAAGGTCATCGCTAAAGAGGCTGGCTGTTCACAGAGCTCAGTGTCCAGGCACATTAATAGAGAGGCGAAGGGAAGGAAAAGATGTGGTCGAAAAAAGTGTACAAGCAAGAGAGATAACCGCACCCTGGAGAGGATTGTGAAACAAAACCCCTTCAAAAATGTGGGGGAGATTCACAAAGAGTGGACTGCAGCTGGAGTGAGTGCTTCAAGAACCACCACACACAGACGTATGAAAGACATGGGTTTCTGCTGTCGCATTCCTTGTGTCAAGCCACTCTTGAACCACAGACAGCGTCAGAAGCGTCTTGCCTGGGCTAAAGAGAAACAGGACTGGACTGCTGGTGAGTGGTCCAAAGTCATGTTCTCTGATGAAAGTAAATTTTGCATTTCCTTTGGAAATCAAGGTCCCAGAGTCTGGAGGAAAAGAAGAGAGGCACTTCATCCACGTTGCTTGAAGTCCAGTGTAAAGTTTCCACAGTCAGTGATGGTTTGGGGTGCCATGTCATCTGCTGGTGTTGGTCCATTGTGTTTTCTGAGGTCCAGGGTCAACGCAGCCACATACCAGGAAGTTTTAGAGCACTTCATGCTTCCTGCAGCTGACCAACTTTTTGGAGATGCAGATTTCATTTTCCAACAGGACTTGGCACCTGCACACAGTGCCAAAGCTACCAGTACCTGGTTGAAGGACCATGGTATCCCTGTTCTTAATTGGCCAGCAAACTCTCCTGACCTTAACCCCATAGAAAATCTATGGGGTATTGTGAAGAAGAAGATGCAATACACCAGACCCAACAATTCAGAAGAGCTAAAAGCCACTATTAGAGCAACCTGGGCTATCATAACACCTGAGCAGTGCCACAGACTGATCGACTCCATGCCACGCCGCATTGCTGCAGTAATACAGGCCAAAGGAGGCCCAACTAAATACTGAGTGCTGTACATGCTCATACTTTTCATGTTCATACTTTTCAGTTGGCCAACATTTCTATAAATCCTTTGTTTTTATTGGTCTTCAGTAATATTCTAATTTTCTGATATGATGAATTTGAGATTTTCATTTGTTGTCATTTGTAATCAACAAAATTAAACAAAATAAACATCTGAAATATATGAGTTTGTATGTAATGTATGAATATAATATACAAGTTTCACTTTTTAAATGGAATTACTGAAATCAATCTATTTTTTCATGATATTCTAATTTTATGACCAGCACCTGTAAGTACTGGACGTTCCTTTAGCTGGATTGTGACCTTTTCTCTTACATAGCATCCACTACTATTAACGAGAAATCTGGTGCTCTGACGTGTCATTCATCTGTGGGTGTAGGTGTGGTCAGATTGTGTTGTTTTTCTTTAATCAATGCTTAAGAAAAGAAAGAAGAAATGGATTGTTGAGAAGGTGCCATAAAGACCCTTTTTGCAGTTTAACACAAGGGAGGAGACAACACACAGACATATAGAAGAATGTGCTTTTTAGGTATGTGTACATTAAAATTTTTAAAAACATGGTAAAATGCTATTGTCACAACTCAGAACAAAGCACCCAGTACTCAGGCAAGACAGACAGTGATAACTTCAAGAAGCGTTTTTTAAAACTAAACAGTCTGCAGATCTGCATTAGCTTAAGCGTCTCAAGGTAGGGAACTCTGGAGAGAGGAAACTTCGATTAGTGACTACAAAAGAACTGATGGAGGATGATCTGGACCCTTAAGTCACTAACCTGATTTAGAGAACAGTGCGTGCCCAGAGAATGAGGTTGATACCAGCCGATCGGCCTGGAAGATTACAGCACTGACAGATCCTAGAAGAAGAAGGAAAGCGGGATAATCCAGAGGGCGAAGTCAGGAAGCAGGTCCAGGTACAGTAGAATCCATCAAAAAATCCAAAGACCAGTCAGGCGAACAGATTAGAACAGGGACAGGCAGGCTTAAAGGTCCTAAGTCGGAAACGATTCAGGATCAGGCAATTAGAACACAATCAGTAACGCAAAGGCCTGAGAATAATACGGCTAGGCAAATATTAAGTAATTAAGCCAGTCAGCAGCACCAAAATCATGACAGCTATGGCAGCTTCATGCTGTGGGGATACTTTTCTTTAGAAAGCTATAAGCTGGTCAGAGTTGATAGGAAGATGGTTGATGTTAGATGTACAACAACCTTGAAAAATCTGCTTAATATTTAAAAACCTAGCAAGAGCACAATCCTAAACACAGCCATAGTTCAGGTGCTTGAATCGCTTGATCTAAGTAAGGGATTCAACAGAAAATTTGTGTCAAGCCCTGAAAATCCCCAACTGATATTGAAAGAAACTGAGATGGTTTGCAAAAAAGGTTGGGTGAAAAATTCAGTCTGAAGTGTCGTGCACTGTTTTCCTACATGGAAGATTTTAAGTCATAGTAGTACATCTAAAAGGCAATGGATATGCGTGGGATCTGCTTTGAGAAAAGAGGATCCAAACTCTAACTTTTCTTGTTGCCCATTTGAAACACCCCAAATATTCCAGTCAGAGACACTGTGTTCACAACAGTCACTCTGACATGCAATCTGCATTTCAGAGTTGATACTCATTTTATTTATGAGTGGCTCATGAAAAGATATAGAATAAGTCTGACCGCAACAGTTACCACAACAGTGACACAGATGTTGCCCCATGCTGTAACAATGCTCGGTTCAGCCATCAGTGCGTGCGTATTTGTGAGTAAATGTACTTTGGATGTCTCTTAATAATGTGTTTGTCAGTGTCTTCATGCCACAGAGGCCGAGAACAGATGAATGACACAAGTGTCGGGAAGCATTTTACAGAAATAAGGAAAACATTTTTGTTCCATTGATCATGAAATAATTGCTTTAAAATGTTTGTCAGCCAGAAAACTTGACATGTCTGGCAACCAAAGCGTGCATGACTGCAACCAAATGCAGCTTTCTATGGGTGTGTGAAGTTGTAATGGTTTTTTCCATTATGAATCACTTTTATTAATCATAATTAGGTAAGGCAGCCAGCATAACACTGCACAACAAAACAAATAACAACATGCCAATTCAGGAATACAGCTGGCCCATAATACTGCTCTCTAATTGGAAATAGATGGGTTAAAGAGATCAAAAGATTTGTAATGATGAGTTTAAAGATCAAGATTGTTCATATCTCTTGTATTGATTGATGGTTTTAGACTAAATAAGTGCAAAAGGATCAGTAGGGTTCTACATGTGCTGTTAAACCTCAAACTCTCTTCAGTCGGATTTATATACATTATTGGTGAAGCTTGTCAAAAGCACCCAAAACTAACTTTTTACACCAATGGCATATTTTTAAATAATTTGTCTGATAATTAATGTAAACAAAACATGAAACAGCTGTAGCTTTTTTATTCAAGTCTGCTGGAAGTCCTCTAGGGTTGCCTAGCATCTGTCTCTGAGTCAAATCTCTGTTACTGTGTAAGTTGTACAGTTATTTACCTAAAAACAATCTTACTATGTACGGTACTCCATCCATCATAAACTTTTGTCCAAATGTATTTTATAAACCAAAAAGAGTCTGGTTTGCACACTTTTATTCTGCACACTTTGAATATAGAACACTTTATTTTAAGCATTATATATTTTCTTGCACCTTATAAAAAGGTTTCTTTCAGTTGTGAGCAAATTACTAAATATTTTTGTTATTTATTTGTCTCCGACTGTTTGACCAGCTGAAAACAAAAAGCCTAGAAAAATATTTACATATTTTTTTATAAAACATATTATTTACTATTAGCACTAAAAATTTGCTTATATGACTTAGTTACTTTTAAATTATAATCGGAAATACTGCTGTAAAATCATGTTAACCCAACTTTTAAACTCAAGGAAATTTTTTGGGACATGTTTTAATGCTTGTGTCAAAGCACAGTGCGTAAAATGACATATTGATCTTACTCAAATATCGATAAGTAAATGTTTATTATGTTTTTGCACATGTTTTTAAAGCAGGCCATTTTATACCACAAATATTTAAGCTTTCTACACATGTTTTAGCCTCATTATTTAATTAAAAAGTTACTCTGTTTAAGTAAGGGAAAAATGTTAAAATGTTTCCTTTTCATTCTTATAAATGAATTAGAGAGGTTGCATATTGAAGAATGACTCCATCAA
Source organism: Cyprinodon tularosa (assembly GCF_016077235.1). Lineage (NCBI taxonomy): Eukaryota > Metazoa > Chordata > Actinopteri > Cyprinodontiformes > Cyprinodontidae > Cyprinodon > Cyprinodon tularosa. The sequence continues at coordinate 71,456 of NW_024039603.1, forward strand.
AGCGGCCATTAGTGCTCTGTTACCCTTCCTGTTCATTGGCCTTTATGTTTTCATGCTCTGTTAATCATAATGATGTTGAGATGTCCCCTGTTTTGATTGCTCATGTTACTAATTACACTAGCACCTTTATTAGGGCCTCCTCAGGTTTGAAAAATGAGGTTTACCATAAATGACTTAGTGAGGGTTTGAGGTTGTTTTACTTAAACAAAAGCAGAGTAATTTTTTCTCTTATTCTTTTTACTCCTTGCTTTAAAGATTCTTCTAAACCCTTTACTTTGCTACGATTGTATGCAGAAAGAACTCCATTGATCCACTGTTGGGATGTGTGTATATATGCTTCAATGCAGATCAATATTTTTTTGCTGTTTTTTTTTTCATCAGTTGATCCAAAATGTATCTTACACCTTTTCTTTTTGTATGTAAACATTATTTGACACAAATATCTAACATCACATGATTTTAGTCTAGATTCCAATTACCCAGCAACCCTGTTTCTTTTTTTTCTATTCTCTTTATTTATTTTATGGCAGATGCTTTCGCTGTCAGTCAAAAAGGGCAATCCATTAGTTCACAGTTAAGTCAATAAAAGTAATTCAATTTGAAAATCATTTCTTAGACGAGGGAATTTTTTTTAAAGGAAACTGCTGATCTGAGCTCCAGTTGAGCTACCTGGGTGACATCAGCCACAGGCAGTGAAACAGCTTGACTAATGGTAGGAAATGGTGGCAAGGAGAAAGCAAGTCTGTCAGCTTTTGGCAAACAGGAGAGATAGCAACCTTGGAAGAAGAAATTCAGAAAGTTCAATAGTTGTGTTTAATTCCAGGGACATTCCTTTCTTATTGTCCTTTTTAAGTTGGGACCAAAGCCAGAGGAAAAGCAAAGCCCCGGGAAAGTGAATTTACTCCAGTAGATGTATATGGAAACACTACCAGAGCACTACCAGAGCTTTTTGAAAGCTTTGAGCGGCAGTGGAAAAGGGGCTTCTGTTCCTAAACTCTGTTGTTGCTTGAAGCAGTGGCCTTCAGGATTTGTGGTGCTGTCACAGCAAAAGAATGAGCCCCATGGAGCCTGGTTGGCTGTTTTGGAGACCAGCGTCCTGCTAATATCCAGAATAGCAGACTGTGGGCCGGATTTATCAAGATCCAAGTTTTGCGTGCAGTAATTTGCGCTTGCAAACTGGAATTTTGCGCGAGGGGCTAAACCATGGTTTGCGGGTGATTTAACAAGAGTGATTGCGTAACTGGTGGCAGGTGCAAAACTGTTGGAGACGCCCTATTTAAATGATGGTTTTGCGCATTTTGTGGTTTCGGGCAAAGTAGTTTGTAGTTTGTACAAACTAGTGCATTAAGAAATTTAAATCTTACAGTGACACCCCCCCAAAAAAAAAAAAAAAAAAAAAAAAAAAAAATGTATTGGCCTGTAGAAAAATGCACATACCAAATGGTTCACAAGAAGTGACTGTGGATGAGATTACTGCGCGTACGCATCCCCGCAGCATTGGCATGTTGCTCCACAGGCGCAGGGGGGAGGTCTGGTTTCTCCGTTAGGGCATCAGGGCGACATGGCATTTAGAACGTCAGACAGCACTTCTGAACAACTAGATTGGGAGATCCAATGTTGCAAGGAGTTTTGTGATATCTGGTATTGCGTGGGTCCTCCTTGTGGCTGGCTCCAAATCCATTCGGAGTTCCCCCAAGAGCTCCAAAATGGCAATGCTGGATCAACGATATGTTTTGATGATCGTTCCCTCATTCATTCAAAAATATTCACACGGAGTGAAAAAATGAGTTCTCTGCGTCTCCTTGCTTCATTTCGATGTCTCCTTCTTGCGACAATAACCGCTGCCATGTGTGCGCAATTACGCATACAGACCATTTGCACCTTCGTTTGAAACATGTTAAATATAGAGTCAGATACTGTTAGCAAAACTGCTTTCAGGTTTAATAAATCACCTTGCGAGTGCTAAACTAATATATTTACATGTTCTCCTCCCATAAGACGCACTTTTGCGTGTAAACGCCCCATATTGCATATTCATTGCAGAAAAAGTACTAAATGGATAAGAGGCGCTATTTAGCACGTTCTAAAAACCAAATCCTTTTAGCACGCTGTTGATAGATCAGTTTATAAAATTTTTAGCGTGCGCAGTGAAATAGCTCACGTTTTTATACACGCAAACCTTTGATAGATCCGGCCCTATGTACCTAAGGGAATTTTTCTTGGGTAGGGTTCCTCAATTCAGGTCCTCGAGGTTCGGTGTCCTGCATACAGTATGTTATGTTTCTGCTTAAATGAACCAAATTATCAGGTCATTAGCAGGACTCTGGAGAACATGACTGCAACAGAGGAGGTAATTCAGCTTTTTAATTCACGTGTGGAAGCAGAGCCACATCTAAAGGGTGCAGGACATTGGACCTCAGGAGCTTGAATTTGTATAACTCTGCTCCAGACAGTCTAAACTGGCATACAGTATTACTTAAGGGCCAGAAAATCATGGTAATCTGTAAAAATACACTTTCTCCCATTTGCAAGATCATCTGAGAGTTGCAAATGCATCTATAGTATTATGCAGCAGTAGTGTCACAGCAGTATTTATTTGTTTGCAGCAATCAGTGGGATTGCATCATACATTGTCACAAAAAGAATTGTTCAGCTTTAGTAAGCATCTCCTTGGTGATTGTCAGTGAGGGGAACATGATACTAAGAAATCATTTAAGACTTTGACATTAAATAACACTGGTTTTTAATGCTTATCAGAAAATGTCAAAATTTTTGGTTTGAATGCCAAGACTGGACCAGACATTCGAACCGAGCTATCAGGGGCTGGTCCTCCTGGCGGGGGAGAAGCATACCGTCGCCGGGTCGGGTTTGATCGCTCCGTCCTCCGCTGGCTCCTTCGCCCCATCCGCCGGAGTTCCCGCACCAGCCCCTGACCTCACGGCTCAGTTCTGCTTCACTGTAGTCAACTCGGACATTTTTTTAGGTGTAAAAAGTAGGACAAAAAGAGAAAAAGAGGACGTCTGGTCACCCTATCTACTGGAAGACTGGGCTTTGTCAGTTCTTTGTTTCAGCTCTGCAAGATTTGAGCCCAGTCTCTTCACTGGTTCGGCAGCTTTAACGAGGCAAATTATAGACATTTTTTCTCCGTTGTGCCTGCTGCTAGCATTTTATTGTGCTAAATAATAATTAGCCCCTTATTCTTTCATTTACCACTTTGGCTTCCACCTCTGGTGGTAAGGAAAAATCCACAGAAAAGCTGCACCTTCTTATAAGTTGCAGTGTACAAAACGTGGGGAAGAAGTTGCCGCTTATACTCCAGAAAATACAGTAATGGCAGATACATATACACTCCTGATCAAAATCTTAAGACCAGTCAAAAAATTGCAACAATTTGCATTTTGCACTCTTGGATCTTAAGAAGGTTCAAAGTAGAGCAGGGAATTTTCTGAAAACTGCAGTTACACTCAAACATTATTTTTTCAGCTGATCAAAAGTTTAAGACCATAGTCTTTAAAAGCCAAAAGCTTTGCAAAAATCTGGATTCCATGTCATTACACTGTCAAGACCTCCTGATGGCAAAAGCAAAAAAGCTCACTGACTTTGAACGTGGTAGGATTGTTGAGCTGCATAAGCAAGGCCTCTCACAGAGTGCGACCGCTGCTGAGGTTGGACGCAGTAAGACAGTCATTATGCATTTTTTAAATGATCCTGAGGGTAATGGAACAAAAAGTCAAGTGGTAGACCCAAAAAAATTTCACCAGCTCTGAGCCGCAGGATCGGATTGGCTGTCTGTCAAGACACAGGACAATCCTCTTCCCAAATTAAGGCCATTACTGGTACTGACTGCAGCCCAGTAACCATCGGACGGCATCTGCGAGAGAAGGGCTTCAGAAACAAAAAACGTCTTCAAAGGCCATGTCTTCTTCAACACCACATAATTGCCCGTTTGGACTTTGCAAGGGTGCACCAAACATGGGACATTGAAAGGTGGAAGAAAGTTGTCTTCTCTAATAAGAAAAAAATTTAACCTTGATGGTGCTGATGGCTTCCAACAATACTGGCATGACAAGAGATCCCACCTGAGATGTTTTCTAGACGGCACAGTGGTGGGGGCGCCATCATGATTTGGGCTGCGTTTTCCTTCAATGGAACAATGGAGCTTCAGGTTGTGCAGGGGCATCAGACAGCAGCTGGCTATGTGGAGATGTTGCAGCGGGCATCCCTCATGACTGAGGGCCCTCGTCTGTGTGGTAATGATTGGGTTTTTCAACAAGACAATGCTGCAGTTCACAATGCCCGTCTGACAAAGGAGTTCTTCCAAGAGAATAACATCACTCTTTTGGCCATCCTGCATTTTCCCCGGATCTAAACCCAATTGAGAACATTTGGGGATGGATGGCAAGGGAAGTTTACAAAAATGGACATCAGTTCCAGACTGATGCCCTTCGTGAAGCCATCTTCAACACTTGGAGCAACGTTCCAACTAGCCTCCTGGAAACAATGGCATCAAGCATGCCTAAACGATTGTTTGAAGTCATCAACAAGAATGGTGGAGCAACTTATTACTGAGTCCTTTTTTGACACTTTGATTTCTGTTTTGGGTTATTTTCGGGTTTTTTTGAGCTGTGGTCTTAAACTTTTGATCAGCTGAAAAAAATCATGTTTGAGTGTAAATGCAGTTTTCAATTAATTCCCCGCTCAAAAGTCTTTGTCTCTTATGCTGATTTCTTCTTTTAACATCGTGAAGCTCTACTTAGAACCTTCTTTAGATCCAGTAGTGCAAAATGCAAATTCTTGCAATTTTTTGACTGGTCTTAAGATTTTGATCAGGAGTGTACGGTTAGGGCGGAGGGCTTCAACAGGGGGTCCGTTACCCCTAGGGGGTCCTCAGAGGTACTGCATGGGGGTCGCAAAAGTTTTGGTTGATTAGACTTTTTTTTATATTCCCCCCTGGAATTTTTCCCCCATTAATTGAAATGTCTTTAAATACACATTAAAATGAATTCAACACACAGTAATAAACAGATAAACGGAGGCAGAAGATATCTTTCAGTCATCAATGCTCACAGGAGCTCTTTCAAGCTGGGCACCGTTTCATTCACAACACCTGTCCCATCAACAAGGAGTCAGAATCAGACTTTAATAATCCCAGGGGGAAATTACTATCCTTACATGACACTATATGAAATAGACTGACTATAGGACCAATTTGATATTACAGAATTTAATGCAATATATATAAATAGGGTGTCCCCGCTCGATCTGGCCATCAGTTTGGGGGTCCTTGGCCTGGAAAACCTTGAAGACCCCTGCAATAGGGAAAGGGAAAAGCAAAGAAATGAAATGACAACACTCATGTAAGTAGACTAATTCAATTTATTCTTAGTGTTCGCTCTGGAAGGAAAAGCCAGATAAAAAAATAAATAAATAAGGAAATAAATGTACTTGTGTTTATTTATATATATTATTCAATTATTTTCTTTCGAACTTCCCAACAGAAAATAGATTTATTATATCATCCTTTCTAGTCTTAGTAGAACAAATGTACCAGCAGGTCACACGAGTCACTGTTGCAGCTGTTTAAGATTATGTATAAAAAATAACGATCCGAAGCAGTTTTATTGTTTTTTTATCTGCTCCTCCTATGGGCTTTGGTTATTGGACTGCACATCCTGAACTCCAAGTGTTATAGCACTTGTTTTTTAGGTTTAATGCAGTGCTACTCCATATATAATACAAATGAAATACAAACAAACTGATTTGGGGTGAGGTATATGAAAAACATGAATATATATATAAAAAAATCATAGCCTGAAATATAAACACCCTTTCTTCTTATGAATACTTGTTCTCTGTAAAGTAACACACAATGAAAGTATTGATTTGTGTACTTTATTGTATGGAACTGTGATCCAATTTATTATAATTTTTTTCTGTCAGACTAATCTTCCCCAAAGGGACAACGAAGAATAGTTGTACACTCACCGGCCACTTTATTAGGTACCCCATGCAAGTAACGGTTGGACCCCCTTTTGCCTTCAGAACTGCCTCAATTCTTCGTGGCATAGATTCAACAAGGTGCTGGAAGCATTCCTCAGGGAGTTTGGTCCATATTGACATGATGGCATCACACAGTTGCCGCAGATTTGTTGGCTGCACATCCATGAGGCGAATCTCCCGTTCCACCACATCCCAAAGATGCTCCATTGGATTGAGATCTGGTGACTGTGGAGGCCATTTGAGTACAGTGAACTCATTGTCATGTTCAAGAAACCAGTCTGAGATGATTCCAGCTTTATGACATGGCACATTATCCTGCTGAAAGTAGCCATCAGAAGTTGGGTACATTGTGGTCATAAAGGGATGGACATGGTCAGCAACAATACTCAGGTAGGTGTGGCGTTGCAACAATGCTCAATTGGTACCAAGGGGCCCAAAGAGTGCCAAGAAAATATTCCCCACACCATGACACCACCACCACCAGCCTGAACCGTTGATACAAGGCAGGATGGATCCATGCTTTCATGTTGTAGATGCCAAATTCTGACCCTACCATCCGAATGTCGCAGCAGAAATTGAGACTCATCAGACCAGGCAATGTTTTTCCAATCTTCTATTGTCCAATTTCGATGAGCTTGTGCAAATTTTAGCCTCAGTTTCCTGTTCTTAGCTGAAAGGAGTGGCACCCGGTGTGGTCTTCTGCTGCTGTAGCCCATCTGCCTCAAAGTTCGACGTACTGTGCGTTCAGAGATGCTCTTCTGCCCACCTTGGTTGTAACAGGTGGTTATTTGAGTCACTGTTACCCTTCTATCAGCTCAAACCAGTCTGGCCATTCTCCTCTGACCTCTGGCATCAACAAGGCATTTCCGCCCACAGAACTGCCGCTCACTGGATGTTTTTTCTGGACCACTGGACCATTTTCTGTAAACCCTAGAGATGGTTGTGCGTGAAAATCCCAGTAGATTAGCAGTTTCTGAAATACTCAGACCAGCCCTTCTGGCACCAACAATCATGCCACGTTCAAAGTCACTCAAATCACCTTTCTTCCCCATACTGATGCTCGGTTTGAACTGCAGGAGATTGTCTTGACCATGTCTACATGCCTAAATGCACTGAGTTGCCGCCATGTGATTGGCTGCTTAGAAATTAAGTGTTAACGAGCAGTTGGACAGGTGTACCTAATAAAGTGGCCGGTGAGTGTATGTTACCATACTTTAGTCAGGTACTTACCATTCGGTCCTTCTTAGTTCTAAGCTGTCAACGATTAAAGTGAATCTGATACTAGTTCCAGCCTTCCAGGGGAGGTTTTTTTGATACTTTTAGATTGACATTTCAGTCTTCAAATGTAGGGGACTCAGTCAAGATGCAGACCCAAGATAAATCTTATCTGGATGCAGAATGATTGATTATAACCAATATTTTTATGTTTAACTCTCTATTTTATTTATTTATTTATGTATGGCACTAGCGGCTTGTGTTTTTTTTTAAAAGGCCCGACTCCCTATTTTATGGCATTAGATTGAGGGCTTCCCACCACTATCCAAGACAGCTCACCTCAGAGATGAGATGCAGATGCATAATAAATATTAGGGTGTATTCACACCTGCAATGTTTGGTCGACTTTAGTTTTTTTGTGCCTTGGTATGTGCCTTTTGGACAGGTGGGAATACCAAGACCCACTGTTTCAGGTGGCCTTAGTTTGCTTTTAAACTGACTCTTGCACAGTTTGGTTCTGGTGTGAAGATGAGTTGGCCTCAATCTGACCCAACTGCATTAAACATACAGTATGTTTCTTTGGATTTGACAAACCCTCATACAGAAGTAGTAGAGGTAGATCCAGGGTCTGTTACTTAGCAACACTTCTGCCAGCATCCTTTGGGACTTCTTAGGCTTGTAGGACACACAACCTGGTTTCAAAATTAGAAATGAAGTATTTTGAACCCTCATGGAAAGATCAGCTCTTAACACTCAAAAGGATTCTGTAGCTTTAATAATAGCACAGTATGCAAAACAGAGGCGCTGCATGCAGGAGTCCCACTGAGTTTACCTCTATTTCTGAGTTTGTGCCCTATCTTGCACTAGTCATTTCTGTCCAATGGGAGCGTTGATCACCATATGCATGATTTTATTATGTTAACGTTCACTTGCAAAAAGTATGATGTGGAAGCAAACTTCCATTAAAGAAAATAAAAATTTGTATTATTTTTTCCACATCAAATATGTTGACCAAAGGGCCTTCCTGCATTGTGACTCACCAGAGCAAAATCTGATTGATATCGTTCGAGGACTTCTGGATAAGACTGTATGAAAAAAATTGGAGAACATTTGCACAGCAAAAGGTGAAGTTTTGGCAAGGAGTTTTAATGTACTGATAGACTGATACCAAATAAACCTAAAAGCTAAAATATAATCAAGAGGTTCTTTAAAAAACCATTAGTTTAAGGATGCACATATACTGAAGCAGGCTACTGCTAACCATGCATTGGCCAGATTGATACGTATAGGTCAATTTGAAGTGTACTTAGTGTCATGGTTTAACTAAAGATCATACCCAAATGCAGAAGACCAAAACAGAGAGACCAATGGAAAGGTTTAACAGGTTTATTTAGGAGTTTGTGAAAAATTCCAGTGTTGCTCTGAACACTGCTCAACCGGAACTGAAAGGTGAGGGGAAGAGACTGCGGTTAGTTCAGGCTCAGTAGGAAATTTGATTCTCGAACTTGAAGAGGAGAATTTGGTCGAAAACTCAGGTTTCCAGAGAAGTAGCTGACTCTTTGACTTCAGTCTGTGTGCGGTAGTTCCTGTGTTTTTCTGATTTGTTGGAGGGTAGACAGGGTTTACCCAGAATGCGGTTTGTTTGCTGGCGCACGGAGAAAATGACTGCAACTCAGATTTCCTGTGGTACTTGAATGGGTCGTAGTGGAGATGAATCCCTTTCTCAGTGTGAAGCTCAAATGATCTCTTGAGGGAAAGTAGGTTCAAACCTCCAGTTTGAATCCTCAACTCAGCTTGAAGCTAAAATTATCCTTCCAGGTAGAGAAGGTCCAAAAAATCCAGTTTGCAGGATGATTTCCTGCCGAGAGGCAAAGACAAAAAACAAGATTAAAACACAGGTTGAAAAGAACTCAGTTTGACTCAGCAAAACTCAGCTTGGCTAGAGTACCCCAAACTGGCAAACACTCTGGCGTCGAGGTAGTGGCAGTCAGCAGCTTAAGAGCGCTCTATTAATGAGATAATCCTCTGCAGGAGTGTGAGGAGGTGGACCAGAACCAGGTGCCTCCTGGTGGAGAAAGGGAGACAAACACAGAAATACAAACACACAGACAGGAATCTTGACACTTAGTATCCATCTGGAAATGCTCATGTGGAAATGTTCATACAAAGGAAAGGACATTCCGTACAATTATTTAAGCTGATTGGGTTAATTACCATGTAGCACCTGCCTCCCATGTCTAGATTTAAGCAAATCGCAGTTGCAGCTGTATAACATTGTTGATTTGTTTCCGAGCTTGTGGAGTAAATGAAATCAAACTCTTACCAAGGAGGAACACGCAAAATCTTTCCCATTCACAAAGGCACAAATCTTGCCAAATCGTGCATCCATGTTTGTTTTGCCTCACCCTTCCGCGCCTTGGGATGCAATAGACGTCACAGTGTCAAGGCTAATGTGTATTTTGGCTTCTGGAATTGTGTATTTTTGGGAACTAATGAAATTACAAAGTTGCAACAGTTCATCTTGGCTTTAGGGTAAGGCTGTTGCACCTTGTCTCATTCCTTGTTTTGTTTTCCTTTCTACAGATTAGTACAAATTTTCAGTTGTAAATGTAATATTTTTATACAATATTTATCAAGATCAAATGTGCTCCAACAACTGAATACCACATCATGAATGCTTACTTCTTTGTAATATAAAAAACCCCCCAAATTTCACACAACCTGGGATAACTAAAAACGCTCCGAACTATAAGAAATCTTCCGCCTGCAGCTGATAACTAGGATTCCTTCTTGACTCACAGGTTGTAAGTTTTGCCTGAATATGAGATGTACCAGGGTATAATTGATTTATTTTTTCAACAGTGCCGTGGGCAATAAAGAAAAGCAAAATCAGCAGATTTTATACTAACTGCACCAAACTAATCATTTTGAGTTATAAAAAACACAATTACTTCTCGTACACAGATACAATGAATAATACACTTCAGTTTTTCCTCTAGGAAATACTAACAATAAGGGAGAAAGGTACCTTTAATGTTGACCCAATGTAAAATCCTCTTATAAATGATGGGGTTTGTACATTGACTTCAAACAGGCTCTCTGGTTAGGGCCGATTTGAAAATACTCAGTCCATCTTGACATTTTGTCAGAGAGCATTTATTCAGTACCTTTGGACTAATATTGTACAATACTTTCTTTCCCTAAACTTCAAAGACAACAAGCTGTGTAGTTTGAATTGGAGAGCAGTTTTCTGGCTCATCCTGCCACCGATCCACAGCAGGAGAAAGAATCGGGGGATAAAAGAAAGCAATATCTCCAGTTCAACGTACTGGCTGCTTTGTATCCGCTTTTTAATAAAATTCACTTCAGTATAAAGCCTCTATACCTAAAATGTTGTGGGTTGTTGCTCCTCATTATCTGAGAGAAAAGGAAAAATAGAAATAGTCAGCCACAAGGTTACCTGTTTTAGATTCTACCTCGGCTCAGTCCTCTTTCTTCTGGTTTCTTTATTTTCCATGAATTGCCAAGGACTCAAGTTACATAACAACTTTTTATAACTTTTGTGAGAGTTAACTTAGCTTCTTTCTCTATTTTGTCATTTTTGATTAGGTCTTGTATTCTGTTTTTTCTTTTAACCTGGTTTTAGTTTTCTAATCAATCACATCCATATTAGCTAAATGTTTGATATCCTCTAATTGTGTAATACCCGGGTAAAAATATTTGCTTGTTACTTGTTTTAAGTTCTGTTGTTATTTTCATTCTTAGTTTCTATATTCCTTTCAATTAGATTTAATTTACTTTACTGCCTTTTAACATCCAGCTAAAGTTGATCCTTATCAATGTGGTTACTGTGACTCTGTCTTCATTTTAAAAACAGAGAGTAAAGTATTATAAAGTACTCTTTTCAGAATAGTCTTTCTCTTCTCTTTTTTAAAATTATATCAATAGTAGAATGATGGAAACATGATGATGATAAGCAAAAACAATTTTTAAAAAGCTTTCAAAGCCTAAAAAGAGCATAAAAATACCATTAGACTTTTTTACCATAAGTGTTTCCTTGTATTCAGAAACAAGAAATTGACATATCTCTCAGGAAGGATAGGAGCATGAATTAAATTAAGATGTTTTAAAATCTTTTTTCATTCTTCTATTGAATTTAGCGGAACCTTTATAATGTAAAATGTGTCGTTACGTGGTATTTGTCTGATAAGAGGTCCAGTTGACCAACACCATCAAACCAATGCCAACAAGTTAAAAAAAAAGCATCCAATTTCTGTTTAGCTTAATCCCTCATTATTTATTTTCCATATAAAACTAGCTTGATTTCTTTATGATTCCAGTGAAGCAAATATTTAAAGCCTACCTCCTTACTGTTGTCTCCGGACATTTGTTTTAGTGGATTTATGGCGCTTATATGCAGTTAATCTGCCTGACATTACAGCTGACCAGTACAGGCTGTGCTTTAGCTAATTATGTTGCAGCCTGGGCCCTGTCACTGTGACAGTTTGTGGTCTAGTAGAGCGAGTCATGACTGGTCATTTCAACAAGCAAGATGATGTGTTTGTGGATAGATATGGGCAAAGGCACTCATTTTTGCAACAGCTGGAACTTAACAGTTAATTGCAGGTTTCCTTTAGTCATTGTTGTTTACTTCTTGAAAAGGGCAATCTGGTAGGGAGTTGAGCTATGCTTGCATTATGCTCTGTTCTACATTCTGGTCTTTTACTATATATATATAAAAAAAACTATTTTCCTCCATGTTATAGGCAGGTGCTACTACCATTCATGACTACAGTGAAGATCAATCATGCAAAATAAGGTATCCACACAACAGCTTCTGTTAAAGACTTTTTTAGGTATCATATTTATCAACTGATATCAACCAGTGCTATTTGATTCGGCCAAAGAAAACAACATAAATGCAATAAAATCTGTCAATTTAAAGACTGTTAAAAACACATACACACAAGCTTAGCTTTATTATACAGGTCAAAAAAGATTTTATTTTAAATGTGTCAAAATTGTAGGTTTTAATTTAGGTTAAGGAATAACAGGTCTGTCCACACTGAATAGATGTTCTCAGATTAGTCATTTGTTCATTTTTTTTGTTATCGATTTTTGTGCAATTAAGCTCCTGCAAGTACAGATACTACTGACTTTTCTAAAAAAAAATATATGAAAACAAGGTCTGCTAATATACAAGAATACATATTAAAGCCGCTTATTCACTTTGTTCAGAAAAGTTGTATAGGAACCACCTCAAAAGAGAGTCAAAACAACGACAAAAAATAATTTTACATTTATAGGTGTCTTCAAAAAGGACGTCATTATAGAACATGAATTATACTTGTCAAATTTGGACTACAGCCTTCTGGAAAAAACAACAAAAAACAAAAGTTACACAAATGTGGCAAAGAGCTGAAGCTTTTTATTTTAAAACCCAAAAACATATGAAGGTGTGTACATTAGCATGGGGCACAGAGAGTACACACGAAGAAAATAATGTATATTTGTTAAACTCTGTGAGGTGAGGTGTGCCTTTACCTTCTGTCTTGAAAAGGATTACGGGCAACTTTTTCACTTCAGGCGGCAGCTAGAAATATCAAGAGGTCTCTATGCTAAACGAATTAGCACTAGGAAGCATCCTTCTTCCATTTCCTCCTTTACTAGCAGCACTATTCGGATACTGTCGCACTTATTTTTGAAACCCCAATGCACCTCTGGAATGGCTTAAGTGGCCTTTCAGATTAGAGATATGCTCACCGAGCTTCAGCCTGACTGACCAGACTATTATTGGCTACAGAACTGCAAATTAAGTTGGAGTAAGGCTTTTGTCTTGGCTGTCTAACAGCAACCCACATCCATACACTTTGAAAGTTGATAAAGAGATAATGTGAGGTTTAGTCAGATGTAGTGGCATTACTACTGTGTTTGGCGGGGTTTGATGGGGGAAAACTGAGAACCAGGAATACTCACAAGAAGGGGGCAAAGAAATGATGACAAACCAGCAAATAGTGACTGAACAGGAGGAGGATAAATACAAGAGGGAAACAAAGACCAGACTAATTAGCAGATTGGGAGCAGGCGTGAACAGAGGCAAGAAGGGATCTAGGGAAAAGGAGACTGACACAAAAGGGTAAACAATATCTAAGAACTGAAATACAATTAAAAAAAACTAGAACCCAAGAATGAAAATAAGACCAATAAAAATTCAGAGATAAAACTTGAACAGAACAAAAACCATGGCAAGTTTTTTTTTTCTCTTTTGACACAATCTTAGATTTGAGAAAGTGAACAAATAGGGCACCGATACTATTTCGAGAGCCAAACATTCAACTAATGTCAGCCATTCCAGGTAGGCAATAAAAAGTTCTACTGGATTCACTTTGTATTAGTCTTTTTCCTGCTTCACAAAGGTAGGCAGCAGCTTGACAAAGCCATGATGGCAATTATTTTACATCCAACTAGTATGCAGTTCTTCATATATACACACACATCAATTTCGAACAGATGTTATGAGTATGGTACCGGTATGGGCCAATACTGCACAGCCAGGTATCAGGTATCAATATCGGGGCCAAAAAATGGCATCAGCGCCACACAAATTCTAATTACTATTAAGAATAATGATAGAAAACATGTAGTTTCCTGTGATATTCAGAATGACTACACATTATGATAAAGATGAAACAACCTGCTACACCTTTTATTGCATTCATATATTTTGTTTATTTAAAAACACATTAGGAGATCTATTGTTTACACCCTCTTTTTAATTTGATTACAAAAAACAAAAAAACACTCTCAAGTTGCTGTTGTATTCAGGAGCCTGAGCTGCTCCATGTATTGTATGTAGTTATTCTGCAAAATTACACAAAATAAACACCATCAGCAGGTCATACTACTGACTCCAATAAGAAAAACTGAATTTCTAAGTACCAGTCATCCATTTCCATTTCAGATTTTTTTCTAAACAAAAAAAAAGCCCTAAATGTTTGTTAGGATCATGGGGGGGCAGCTCACAAGCCCACCAAGCAACATTACACAATGCTAAATGTGTTAGCTGGGCTACAGGCCACTCGCCACTCATCACAGTAACATTGGGTCCATTTCTGGTCAAACTCCAACAATTAACCTACAGGCCACAATTGTAGGATTACATTGAATTGAATCAACAAAGCAACACTAGTCTAAAAGGGCTCTTACACCAACAAGTACAAACATTTGATTTCATGCTGTTTCTCATCAGTCCAGGAGGAGAAAAGCAATCTCCCTGTCAAACTAGTTCAGCTTCTGCTCTCCACCTTGAAAACACGAGGCCATTGTTAATCCACGTTTACTCCCCTTTCCTTATCTGACAACTTCTTTTGACTGTTGTGTTTTCTATCAACATATTCTCATTATCAGTTCGTATGAAATCGTACAAAAAGTTATGCACAGTATTTCGAACGTTTTTGAAGTTTTTCCTCGAAAAAACAGATCAGTGCGCATGCGCAGCAAGACAGACGAAAAAAGCAGATCGGCGGACGGACGTAAAACTGGGAGTGCAATAATTACTTCTTCATGTCTCTAACTAGGTTGCTTGCTGTTTTGTATCTTAAGGTTAGGGTGAGGGTTAGGGTTAATTGTATGTTAAATTCTATGTTATTTAATGGTGCGTAACATGCGCATGCGCAAGGATATCTTGTCTCGAGGCAAGACGTAAAAATACGACGAAATGTGACGAAAAAAACGTCAAAAACATATTGTACGAAATTACCGTGCATAACTTTTCGTACGATTTCATACGAACTGATAATGAGAATACACTGTTTCTATGGGAGCGATGAGTCCTGATCGTCTTCACTCTGGCGTAATGCTGCTATCCTACCATAGTTCATCTGAAAAAATATATTTAGTTCTTCAGGAAACTACGCTTTAGTTCTTTATATCTGAAATAATTAAATTTGGCTCATTGCCCCTTTAATTTCTTTGAAGATTAGTTGGATGACATCAAAAGACCTACCTGTGGTCTGCCACATTTTGTATAGTTGTCTCTGCTACAATGGAGCAAAGTTTGCTGTTTGAAGTTGCTCCTAATGGACTCATTCAAATGAAAACATTTCCATCTGTGATACATTATGGTGCTTTTATTTTGAAGTCATGGTGATGATGTTGCAATTTCAAAGATCAAAGCTTAAAAGTTTGGCAGAGACAAATCACAAAAGAATGAGAGACACTCCGTGCCGAAATCAGGTGCCAAAATCTTCTCCAGCATAGCATCTCACCTTATCAACTTCCATATTTTGACCTCATTACAACAAATTAAAGTCACAATATAGGTGACAGAAATGCATTTTCTGCAGCACACTAATGTCTGTAAATATACTGTTTTAATGCCATGCTTCCCCTCTCCATGGCCTTGTTGGTCATTAATAACGGCATTGTACATATTTCATGCCAACGGTTGCCTGACTCCCTTTTAATATTGCAGTCTCCAAGGTGAGGAGCAGACTAATATGAAATCCAGAAATAGTCATCCTTTCTTAATGGGACTCTCGCTCCTCTGGCTACTGATCAATACTGACCAAAATGGTCCATATCACTAGAAATCCTTCATTTGATTGGATACCTGCAGAGACCTCTGTATCTGCTGTTTTGGTAGTAAGAAAAACATTTCTTTTGCAGTGGATGCGCAAGGCGACAGCTATTATTTGTTCTGCTCGGGGGTATTTTTTGTGCATTTTTTCCTGTTTGTTTTCACTCATCTTTCTTAACATAATTTTTCTTGCCACCTGCATGATGGTGACGCATGTAAAAGGTGTATGTGTGTTTACTGGATATCAGTGCTCTTTCCTTAGTGTGCTTTTGCGTCACTATCCTTTGCTCACTGTTTCTTTTTGTTTCCTTCTAGTTTCGGTAGCCCCCTTTGTCCTTTCTACTTCTCTTTTTAACTGTGGAAACTAAATCTGGTCTGAAGTCTGTGAAGAGCCTCTAGGGTGTATAAATCTCTTTTTATAGAGGTTTAAAGCTCTTTAACCCAGTCAAACTGCTCCTCAGATCATTCCTAATCATTCAGGAGCTTGAAAATGTAGGTTTTGTAGTGTATTCTTTTAATGCAAAGGAAAAAAAAATAAAGATGTTGATCAGTGCTGCTCTAGATATAAAATCTGGAGTATATAATCACCCAGACAGTAATCCATAATTGTACGATAAATATATTTGGTGCTTATGTCATAATTCAGTTATTGTTATGTTAATTTCCAAAAAGTGAGCTGATTTATGCTTTACTAACCACACATTCTCTAGAGATTCCAAAAAAAGAAAATTAAAAACAAGGAATAGCGTTGAGTTTGAGGTTTTATACAGTGTTTACTGTATAAAACCTCAAACTCAAGGCTATTGCTGACATTTGAATTAAAAAAGCTTCTTAAATGGGAAGCAAAATGTCTTCAAACTTGGAAACAAAGTCCAGAGGATTGTTTTTAATTTTCTTTTTTTTTAGAATAACTATGACCTGGGAGATGAGAACCTTCAACAGCATTCTCTAGAGATAAGCAGATTAACTGTCTGGTCCAGGGACATCTCTGATTTCCAAGTTGACCTGTCTGCTGAAAAAGAAAAAAAAAATTATCTTTTCTATAATCACAAAAGCACAAAAGGTTTAAAAGGTTCATTAAAAGAAGCTATATCTTCAGGGGACATGTCTGTGTTATTTTTAATGTCCTCTTCTGTAGAAAATGGAGTTTGATTTCAGCAGATAAAAGAATGGCTGTAATTTTAAAGGAAAATTACTCTTTGTTTTATCCTTTCATGCTTTTAACTGTCAAAGAAAATCCTGGATTTTGATGTGTTGACAGTCTTTCAGAAATCCTGTAGTTGCCATAGAGGTTATCGTTATTTACCACAGAATACTCACAGAGACTGCAGTTTACAGTGGCTAATGCTAGCTGGGCTACTTCTCTTATCAGATTTTAGAGACAGTTGGACATTTTTCACTGTGTTAGATCTTGCCTATGCTTAATAATCTAATAATCAATGGCCTCTTCCTGATGGATGTCTTAGAGAGACTTTTATTTAGCTTCTGAAAATAATTAGATCTGGTCCAGGCTGTCAATTTGTCTGTTGGTGCTATCAGTTAACCTGATGATGAATGAGTGTTAAACAGGAGGAGGCCAGCTGGACTCAGAAGGGAAGAACCGCTTAATGATTTTAAAATTTAATAGTTTTGGTTTCTCACAGCTGGATTAGTTTATCACATTGAACAATATCTATTGACCCTTGTGGGCATCCCTGATTCTTTAATAAGTATTTATTGCATTTGTAAATTATAATGTGTATTCTTTGACGTATGATTACACTATCCATGCATTTTACTTCCCCATAGAGGCAATTAATTCAATTATTTTTCTCTAACTATCAGAGAAAAACACTTCAGATTATAATACCTTAATAAGCTCTATGTGATTTGCTATCAAGTATATGAGTGTCCATGTAATTTTAGTTGAGTCGAGGCCTCAGAGCTGTGAAGTAAAGGCATGTGTTTACATTAGGAGTGTCTGAAGCCTACCAGCTGCTGCTATCAATCTGTTACTGAGTATCAGCGAAGGGAGAGTCGTTCATAGAAGACATAGTTTCTTTAGATCATATGGGGGGGAGTGGGCATAATCATCACTCTCCATGAGGTCTGGACAGAAATAAGCATAGTTGTTTTTGCCACGCACCAACAATTCACAAGGTTTGCTGAAACTTCACAGAGGAAATGATGGATTGGAGGAAAGAAGATTATTCTTTATAGCATTACATCACCCATGGTGATTAAAGTCAACACTAGACTATTTTGTTTTGGGTTTTTTTCCAGTTACTAATAATTCACATTTGGAATGTAATGTTGGGTGGTTGTGACTTTTTTTTTTAGCAGAGATGGTAAATTAAATCTTTATAAATAAAAAGCCTTGGATGAAATAACCTTTTTTTTTTCTCTGTTTTTACCTTATTTAAATCTAAAAAAAAAACAGTGTGAAAGTACATAACTTGGTGTAGTTTTTGAAATGTTTTCAGGGTCTTCTGGGTTAATGATTTCAATAGGCCTATTGAAAAAAATACTTCACCTGACCACTAACCCCTTGAGGGTCCATGTTTGTCTTGAGGTGCAGGTTATGTAATGCTGCCTTGAATAAACCGGTTGCAGCATCATATTTTTAGTTGAAACTAATATATTAATGTCTCTGCTGACCTTAGTTTATATTAATTTTCTATTTTTCGCCTTTTTCCATAATATCTTGTCCTCAAAACTTACAATCATAAGAAGTGTAGAATCAGCTTATCTGTTAACCTTAATAACAAAAACTGGACCTGATTTAAATAATATCAGGCATTTTTACATTTCTCTTTCAGTTGTATTCATACTTATACATTTTAGTTATATTTACTAAAATCTCAGTTTTTTAAAGATATTTATGATATTAAAGTTTAAACAGAGGTGGATAAATTTGATTCAGTAAGTAAAAACCCCACTTTGCTTTTACTAATCCAGATGATTTTAAACCAGTGGTCATGGACTGTGTCCTTCAGCTTTTAGATGTCTCCTTAGCCCCACTACACACCTAGTTAAACCACCTCATTAGCATTCAGTCAAATTATGTAGAGCCCTTTTGATAAGATTAAGTCAGGTGTGTGAATTCAGTCGCATCTAAAAGTTGCAGATCAAGCCTCTAGGATTTAAGTTCAAGACCGCTGATTTAAACAGTAGTTCTTCTCTATACTGAGGAGCTAAACATCCAAAATGTTGGAACTAACGTCTTTACAGCCTTTTTACTCACTGAAATTGGATTACCTACCTCTGTGTTTGAAAAACATCTCATAGACTTGTAAGAAAATAAACCTTTGCCTGAGAGTGCCTTCTGTAGGCAAACCAACCCCATGCATTTCAAAAGACCAGATTCATCTCAAGAGTGAAACGGATCCAGTACACTTGAAAATAAGAGGGGGGCTGTGCAGATGCAAAAACAGCTCCTACACGCATCTAGTGTGAAGCAGGCATGGAACGTAGGTTGTGAGAACCTGGCATCAGCTGACAAGACCAACTAATGAGAAATACATCCGTGCCAAAATAACACCCATGCAGTTTGGTAAAAGTTGCTTTTAAACTTACCATTAGATTGATACGCCGAAGGGCATGATATGCCAATAAGTTAAATTACTTAATCTATATGCCTCATAAAGGCTTTCAGCCTGTAGCTGGTGCCTCTATAGAAAATCCCCCCTCCCTCCTTTTTTGGTCTAATTTATTATTTATACATTCACTGACTTTCAAAAAAAACAAGCTAAAATCAGAGGAAACTGCATTAACCACATTCCAAGTTACATAAAAATAAGAAATAAAACATTAAAAACTGAGTAAAAGTCCGGTTGCCTCTGATGGAAATGATACCTCAAACTTTTAATGTATGTCTTTTTTACTCCATAATATTCGATAAATGTGTTCTGTGTGCCAGAACCACAAGAACATCATGTTATTGAAGCCCTGGTTTGAAAGCTCTTGCAACTTTTATTTGATTTAGTGTGGACACTATTTTTTCGTTGTGAGATAACATGCCGATATTTATGTTGGTATGTTTTCTATTGATATCTTTTAACTGTGATGCACAGTCTGGGGGCACTGTTTTAATCGCGTTGTGCTTACACTGAAAATAAAATGATAACAAAATATAGTTTAAAAAAGATTGTTGATGTATTCCTCTGTAATTCATTTGCTTTTATCCTAAAGTTTTCTGGTTGTCTTAAAGACATTTGATAGATTAGACAAAAAGAAATGGAATTTCTTTAAATGGATAAGCAGCTTCGGTGTCAGTTTTAGTAAATCATTTGATATTTGTGGAGTAATATAATTGAGTCACAATTTCTTATTGGCCTCTGACTCATTTTCCCTTTGGCCTGTTTGAAAAGTCAGGATATCAGCACCTCTGCAACAATTTCTGTATGATGAATAATTCAATCCCAACCACACATTCTACCGCCTTGTGCAAAGTCGTGAGGAAAGAAGGAGCTGGAATGGATATTTCTGGTCTTAATGAATCTGTCTTACTGACCATAGCGAGGTTTAAAATGCCACTGGTATCAGACAGTGCAATTAATCTGTAGCTGATATCAGCAAAGCACCAGTATGTCAGAGCAGGATTTTGTTTCAATTTCCCCTTTTATTTGCTTTTCGCTATTTAAATCTCTGGACATTTCTGGCCTTAGATGATGAATTGAAAAGTCCTAATATCCCTCCACCATTTTCTAACACAATAAAAGATTGTAAGTGGTTATTCTTGTTCTGGCTAGGTTTCAAATGTTATCATCCTTCTTAACTATCATTTAAGACTTGGATTCTGAAACAATGTACTGTATAGTGTTATTCTCTGCTCTACAGTGCTGTGAAAAATAAGTCCTCCTTCCTTAGTGATTTTGCTTCTTTTGTTATTTTAAGTCAATTTTTTTATATTCTAGATATAAAAACATATTTTAATATAGAATATGCATTAGGAACCACAGCATTAGATAAACAGGGAGGCTACAGGCTTGAGAACACAAATGAAGGCTAAACCAGCTGCTGACAGTCTAAACAGGTTAATGGCAGTCTTGAGCAGGTTGAGGGTGATTAAACAGACTGAAGACTGGCTGAAGTCCAAGTCATGACAAGAGTCAGATGCCAGTGAGGAAAGGGCAAGCACAAGATTACAGTGTAAGGACCAGAAACAGAAGACCCAGAATTCAACCAGAGGTAAAAGTTGGTGTTTGAATAGTGACTCGTTCGTCCAGGGGAATGTACAGGGTCAGATCCGTGAGGGCAGAGACAGACAGAATGATCAAGGGGACAAACCAGTGTACAGAATTTGAGAGGCCGGTCCAGAGTCAGAGCCAGTTGATATGAGATCCAGGGACAATCCAGGGGAGAATCCGGCAGCGAGGTCAGGGTACAGAAAACAGGTCAGCGATCCAAAAACACACTATGACAAGTCTGATAGGGTTCAGGCTCAGAGATTCAGGGGGGAGAATCAGGCAGGCAGACAGGAAACAGGGATGCTGGACTAAACTCACCGATGGCTAATAATAATCTGGCACTAGTGACTTGACTGATAGGAGGTTATATAGTCAGGAAAGCAGGGGATTCTGATGAAGGCTGATTGGGAACGGGGAGGAGCTGACAGGTGTGTTGAATGATAATCAAACCGGCACAAGGGTCAGGAATCATGACTTACAGAGAGGTAGGAAGTGCAAAAAAGTAGTGGAACGAAAGGGATGCAAGCAAGGAGACAGTCTGGTTGAGTCTGACAGAGAGACACAAATATCAATATACATGATTAGAGCTGGGAGGAATGAAGGTGCCTGGGAATGCAACCGGTTCTTCAAAGGTATAATTGTACCTATGTTAAATTCTCATCTAACTAGTCACACCCATATCTGGTTATGTTCAGACCTCTGCAATAAAGAAACCACTTATAAAGCCTTTATGATAACTTCAAGTATAAACAGCACTCAATTTCTGCGAGAATTAAAAAAAATATAGAAGCATTAAAAATGACTAGAACTGCACTAGAAACATTCTGACAGACTGGGAGTGTTTTAGTGGGAAACAATATGAAGTGCATTTAGATACTTAAAGATATACTGGAGGATTTTTGCTAATTTTTGAAAAAGACCCGCCCTCACCACTTAAAAAAATTAAATGCACATGCATAACCTTGTACCTGCTACCAAGAGAGAATGTCTATTAAACGTGTGCGTGAGCATGCACGAGCCCATGTCTCCAACTGCATGCTCTGTTTAAAAGTTGCTGTTTGCATCGCTCATACAAGCTTACTTTCCAAAAGAAAATTTGCAATTTTTCCACCACCGGTAGTAAAAATGGGGACGAGCATATAGGACGTCCCAATGTGCATGACTAATTAGGAGGACCACTTATTTTGATTTTCCACCCGGAAAATATACATCCTCCTCTATACCTTAAAATAAAGGGCTGAATTCAAAACTTCATACACTTTACAATGAGAATATTTATTATTATAATTTTAATGTCCATTAATGAAATGATTTTCCAAACCTAAATTGCTTACCGTCATATTGTAAAGTACATAGCTATATTTTATAAAACTGAAAATACCCTAAAATCTCAATTAGCAGTCTGTATATGCGGTAAAAGGAACAAATCGATCCACAAGATTTTTCAAAAAAATATTTTCAGACATCTTTGTCAGAGATCAACCTTTCATCTGTCAGTCAATTTAAATAGGTTTCTACAAAGCATTGTAGAACCAGTCAAATTTAGATTTTGTATTTTGATGGTCCTTGGGCTCCTTGCTTTTAGACCAGAACAAGTTATTTGAAGTAATGAAATATATGTACCTCAGTCCACATAAAATAGAGGAGCAAAGTTTGTACACAAATTAGATTCAAATGCAGTGACATATCCATAAACAGACCCTTTACTTTTCCATGCAGGTTCAGCTTGGTTAGAATTAACTTTCCCAATAAATTAAACCATTTAAAATAGCTTTTAACAATGTAAAACAAATGTTAATCCTGTAAGACAGTCCTAAATATATTTAGGTTTGGAGCATTTAGCTTAAAAAATGAAAGCATGTACTGTAATCAGTACATGTATTTAACATAAAGATAACAATTGAGTGTCATGTCTTGTTATTATAAAAAGAAGTAGGACTTCTCAGTTTAAATAGTTAATCACTTTTTCTGTTTTCTCTTTTTCTGTAAATAGAAAAAGTCAGACCAGCATGTGAATCAGCATATTGAAGACTGCAAACTGATTACACAGTTTGCAGACACAACCTGCTGTTGTTCCTCTGCCTATCCTTGGCAGAGTCCCTCATTCGACTCACTACAAGCACCGAGACTTAATGAGCCCAATCTGCAAAGAAAACGTCTAAACAGTCTTGTTGACAAGACAAAGCTTTGTAATTAGAGTTTACTTGCTGAGGGGGTTATTTCAAGTTCAGTGGAGACCGCAGCCAGAAACGGAGGGAGTAAAACACTCAAAATAGAAGTGGGGCAAGACTTAAAACCTCAGTGCTTTCCCCCAGTACAGGTTCTTTGGAAACAGACCTACTGCAGCTAAACTGTGGGACAGTTGTTTACAGCAGCGTATGTTGTTTTACCACAAGCCACGGATAGATCTGGATGGCTGCAGCTTAGGTTTTTTGAAAGAAATCACACTCATATTTTAAGGTTGTCTTCGGACCCATTTAGATGCTGAACATCTTCCAGTTTATACTTATGATATTGTTTGATTCTGAAAACATGTCTGTTACTTGTTGTTTTTAACATTTGAACAGGAGGTACAGGATATATATCAAAAGCTTACATCTTTTAAAAAACAGAGTAATTTCTAGTTGGGTTCTGAGGACGAGTTTCTAAGAATGATAACAAATATGCACCATAAAGGCTTTTTGAGTATCTTTAAGGCCTTTTTCACATCTTATGTACAACAGGTAGTTGAAGTTTCTGAGTTAATTATGTTCGAAAAGCAGACTTGGAGTATCTAATGTGTGGGTTTTGTGAGTGGGTTTGCTTTCCATTTGCGTCCAGATGTGTGGCCATTAAGACTTTCAAGAGAAGACTGAAAGTAGAAGATCTTTGCCATGTCTGTGAGAATCCTTCTTACGTTACATTTTTAATGGTATGTTATTGCTTTTGCATATATTTTTTTATATCCTGAACCAGATTCAGATGGTCTTTGAATGAGTTCCAACAGCAGTTGCTGCTTTACCTTTTTTTCCCAAGGCTACAAACACATCATATAATTCCAGTCTGGCATCAGTAATGAATGTCAATGCTTCCTTCTTTCTTACTGAAAAAATTTTAAATACAATTAACCAAGCAGCTGAAACTAACAATTCACAACCACTATTATCAATTTCATAACTTTTACTTAGTTATTACATTGTTAGGCGGAGCAAGACATGCATCTGGCTGTTGTCAGGTTAGTAGGCCCTAGCTGTCAGGTCATGGTGTCGCGCGCACTGATACGAACAGAGAGAAAATAGGACCAAGTGATAACGACGTGTGACTTTTTCCACTACAATGTTTTTGGGATGCAAAAATATCACTCTTTTGAACACATAATGTTTTGGGAAGAGAAACGTTTTATTTCGCTGGGTCTAGCAAACCTGCCGGACTACTTTCGGCTTGACCAAAGCTGGACGAGAACTCTGCTCACAGGATGCTGCCAGTGTGATTGCATGACACTGGTGATGGGGATGCCATACAGATTCATGTCAAAAATCCCGAACTATCCCTTTAATAAAGTAAGATTTAATCCAAGGTTTGCTTCGCAGTACAAAGGTTGAAACCACTAAAAGAAGTAGTCTTTTGTGAACTGAACTGCAGTGTTTAAGTGAATAACAATGTTGCCAAGAATGATGCCTAGACATTTCTGTATCATTAACAGTTTACTAAAAATAAGCAAAACTGGGTAAAACTGAATTAACAGAAATTGTTAAGCTGGGCACACTGACTACAAAATATCAGCAAGACTATGAGTATTTGGAAGTAGTGCTTATCCTTAGTGTTTAACAAAACACACAGCTGTATAGCATTTGTGTCTACCCTCTGGGCTGTTCCAGCTTGTAGGCCTAATACCCCTCTGGCAATTTTCAGTTTTACTATAGCAACCATTTAGAAAGACTAATGATGTTTACACCATAGAACAAGTGCCCTAAAGTGCTTTAGTGTGCTGTTACGAGTATCTTTACGTGACTACAAACAAGCTTTGTGGTTTTGCTAATGCACATTGTGTTTCTTTTGAAACCCATTTACATGAAACACTGATGTCGTAGAGCGAGCCTTTATCACTAAATCTACTTTTTTACAATTTACTTGGTGGTGACTTAATTCTGTATTTCACCCCTCCCCCTGAATAATACAGAATGTACGGTAGGAATAGAGCGACTAAGAGGTGAATCCTTCATCGGTCTGATAAGCTAAACAACCTTTTGAGAAGCTGCTACACTTTGTATCAAAATGACAACACATACAAAAGAAAAAGATTTAAAAAAAACCTGACATTTCCCTAAAATGAAAATGAAAAAACCCCTTGCAATCACTAAATGGGGCCATGACCCCATCCAGCCAACACTTTAATGAGTGCATCTGTGGGGAGAAAGCTGGGTCGTCTCGTCCCCTGTGTGGGGCCTCTCATTCGGGGGCTCTTCAAAGTGCAAATCTTACGCTTTGGAGCTCCATAGATGTCCATGCACACCACCAGGGACAGCTTTGCCATAAATGAGAGTTGGAATTTGTTCCAGATGCTGTGAAAACCCTGCACATGCTTACAAATCCTGAAATCTCCCCCGGTGGAGGTCCTGATGGGAAAGCACAGGTCTGAGGCAGCATGGAGGGGAAGGTTTAAAAGTCTACACCAACATGCTGTAGGATTGTCTGGACATTACTGCCATTAAAACAGTGAAGTGTGTGTGTGCGAGTGGGTGTAAAGAGAGAATGTGGGTCAGTTAAATAAGGAAGGTGGATCCTTTACACAACCACACCCTGTTTGTTATGTACACTGGGTAGGAAGAGACTGATACCCCTCGCAGAAGGAGCCACGCTGATACTTCTTCAACAGCTGTTAAGATGCTGCTTTGGAGGAAAAATAGCTCAGAGACAGTTATGCAAGCAGGTGGTTATGATATTTTTACAACAGGAAACTCACTTGCGGGTGGGAAATCCTCACAACACCGGCTGGAGTGTTTTCGCTATAGTTTGACATTTGTGAGCAAGGATAAGCCTTTGCAATTTCTTGTCATGAGAAAAAAAGACCTAAACAGAACCATTTTCCTATTTCATACAAAATGTTAGTTTATTTTTTTTCTACAAAATTTAGTCACATAAAAAAATTGTTACCGAGGAACAGCTTCTGTTAATGGTTATTTTAGCTCCTCTTCATATACCACCAATTTTCATGGGTAACCCTTATTTATTTTAAATGCAGATGCTAATAATTACAATATAACACAGCTTTGTGTATAAATGAGTGAAAAAAAATAATTTTAAGAAATAGCTTACTGTAATTTGTAACAAAAGTTTGTGAGGCAGGCAGAGTTGCAGAAGGTACAAAAGCTGAAAACAACAGGAAAATATGGAGTCACAAGGAGGGAGAAAGAACATTTTGGTTAAACATCAAAGTATCTAAGACGGCAAAGATGGAAGAAATCAGATAACTTGCTTTTACTTGCTTTCATTGGGATTGAAAGACTAGAGAATTAATTAGTGCCAATCTGGAGAACAGCAAAGCTGTTGTGCAAGGAGCAGAACTAAGGCGCTGGGGCTAAAAAAAATAATTAACAGAAAAATTTGCACACAGGCTTCTAAATAGTAGTAAATATATTAACCTGGCACTGGGGACAAAAACTGGTATAAGAATCTAAACCAATACACAAAGACCAGAACATAAGAAAGAACCAAGAGTAACAAAAGTGTGAACCCAATTAAACGACCCTATTAATGGGGAAAAGTTCATTAGAACACATATATAGAGCGTCTAATTGACCAAAAGTGTAATTGTTAAAGGAGAATTCCGGTTTTTAACACTTTTAGCCCATTTTCTGTAGTGTCCAGGATGAAATCGAATGATCAACACCAAAATTTTGACGATTGGTCCTGTCTCGGCTATTTGGCTCATGCAGAATCCCCCCTGGCTGCTTCAGAATGGCTTGCATAGTGCATGTCCGATAATGTCCTTAAAACAACCTTAAACGTTCTTTTTTTAAAATATGCTACTCACCGGGTCGTCAGCGCTGTTCAATGACGTTCCAAAAAAAGTTTTGTGAAGAAAAAACGTTCCTGTAGTGTTTTATTTAGCATTTTGTAAATCCCATTGAGTTCTGTTGGAATAGTCAATATCACTCCGCCACCGGAAACGGAAAGGGGGCCTGTTTACGCTTAGTTGTAGTCCTTTCGCAAGGCCCAAGTGTTTCTGCTTCACTCTGTGTACTCCAACGTCGAGGTGCTAACGTCTCTGTTAAACACTTTAAAAAACTCTGAAAATGTGTTTGCTATGTCCTACACAGTGGTCCTACATTCCCAAAGTATAGAGACATTGTCGCCAACTAGTGGTCTGGAGTGTGCAACGCTTCAGATTCGAACGGGAAGCGGAAGTTTATAAGCGGTTGTGATGTATCGGAAAAAATAGTTCTGGGATTTACAAAATGCTAAATAAAACAAGACAGGAACGGTTTTTCTTCACGAAACTTTTTTTGGAACGTCATTGAACAGCGCTGACGACCCGGTGAGTAGCATATTTTAAAAAAAGAACGTTTAAGGTTGTTTTAAGGACATAATCTGACATGCACTATGCAAGCCATTCTGAAGCAGCCAGGGGGGGATTCTGCATGAGCCAAATAGCAGAGACAGGACCAATCGTCAAAATTTTGGTGTCGATCATTCGATTTCATGCTGGACACTACAGAAAAGGGGCTAAAAGTGTTAAAAACCGGAATTTTCCTTTAAGAAGTGAACTTATACTGTGCATATTTTATCTGCTTTGGGAATGTCATAGACGATATACAGAAAAAGGAATTTTCAGGAAAAGAAAAAGCTAAGCTTAAGTTATCAACTCGGTTCTGAAGCTGTAGAACATCAAAATCAGATTATATTGTGGGATTATGATTCTTTATCAGGGTCACCAACCTTTTTCAGGCTGAGGGCTAATTCATGGGTAGTGACCCAAGGGAAGGGCTACCAATACGGACCTATGAACACATGGGGTTGGCATTCACCTAAACTTTATACATTATTAAGATATTTTTAGTTTTTATTTTAATTTCTAATTTTCTTCTAGATATTATCATTTTGAAATCTTTATTAATGCTTAAATGCTCTTTATGATTAATATGAAGAAATGCTCTATAAAGAAGCAACAGAATAAACTAAAATTTCAAACTTACTGGTGGCCCACTGGTGAGTTGTTCTGTTTTCAGAAGATATTGAGGGCCCCCAATGTGGTCCTTGAGGGCCTCTTGGTTCCCCCGGCCACCTCGTTGGTGACTCCAAAGTTGTTTGAAGATTGAAGTCACATTTTTTTTAATAAATGTTGTCTAGCGTTGTCAAGCATATAACATGCTAGGTCCAAATATTCTACCAGCAAGCTACACATATTTACCTGCCATTCATGTGATGCTAAAATGTAAACCAGACCTATCTGACAGGTTGCAGTCCCATATGAAACAAACTGTGAGGATTTGTTTCTTCTGAAATCTATGAAATCTATGTCTTTCAGAACCCACCTAAAATCCTTTAGCTCTTAGAGCTATGCTGTACAGACGCTCCTCTTGGATCAGACCACATGGGCCAGCTTATAGGCAATAGCAAACCCTGTCACATAACTGCTACTTGGGACACTTTTGATAGACACTGAGCACTGCGGCCTGGGAAAAGCCTACAAAAATCCTAGTTTGGGGCATGCCCTGACCCAGTTGTCCAACCATTCCAATTTATACCTTGTCAAATTTTAATTCTCAGGTGTTTTCACTTTTCTTCTTCTGAAACATCAACTCTGATAACACAATTTTTGCTGCCAAATACTTTATATTTCATCCACTTGGCATATGGTATATTTCATGATAATGATTTTGATATTTATTGGAAAAAAAATGGAGGCTTCGCATTAGTGCTGACATTAAAATGGGAGAAATATCCAGTGTAGGTGCCATATTAAGGAACAGTGTTATTTTAACACTTTTTACGTCTAATTCAACTACTGAATACAAGCCTTAGTTTGTCCAAGGAGTTAGTGGAAATCAGGAGTTAAATTCAAGCAACTCCATTAAGTGTTCATTTTAAAATCAACTATGATGGAACTCTTATCTCCTAAAACACATGAGCTGAAAACAACTGTGGCCTTCGGATTTGTGGCATCGTATGCAGAAGTTCATCTGTTAACTGGAGGGCTGCCAGTTCCCTCACAGTTTATGTCAACTCAGTTAGTTTACCACCATATGTGGTGTTGACCTTTGACACTAAAATTCAACTTTGATGAGAATTGAATTACAACTATGGAGTATTTTTCCAATTCTGTCACAAGCCTTAAGTTTTTAACACTTTTAAATTGTTTTTTAAGTCAATCTAGTGTGGACAAATTTAAAAACTTTTAAGTATTGCATTAAAGTCACCATTTCAAAATTATCTGTACAGATTCTGCTTTAATCTGCAAAAACAAAAAAAGGTTGTATTGGCAAACTCTTGCTTCCAAATGACTCACGTATTCACTTTCCTTTTTTAAGTGCAAACCACACTTTATGTTGTCGTGGTATGTTCAAGGACTTGATGGAAAACTAGTAAAAGAGCAGCCAAAACATCCACACTAAGCTTGGAGAACAATTGTTTTGAACCACTTCAAAAGATAACAAAGGTAAACCCAACTTTTCATTTGCCATGGGAGATTATTAAAAGTAGATGGATGTAGTTTCCACT
Source organism: Cyprinodon tularosa (assembly GCF_016077235.1). Taxonomy (NCBI): domain Eukaryota; kingdom Metazoa; phylum Chordata; class Actinopteri; order Cyprinodontiformes; family Cyprinodontidae; genus Cyprinodon; species Cyprinodon tularosa. Next base: position 101,117 of record NW_024039603.1, read on the forward strand.
GATGACACCGTTTGCGTCTATGTGTGGGTGTCTGAGGACAAGTGTAAATTGTGTAACCCAGACACTGCAGTGTTGACCGCAGCCTGTGATTATGTCCAGACCACAGGCAGCTCGCAGACACCACTACTGTTTTTGTGTGTGTACTCTTCGGCAAGAGATAAAACACAGCTACAGTTGTAAGCCAGACAGGAGAACCACTGATGTTCCATTACATACTGCTCTTTTCCGCAACAAGGCTGCCGGCTGCTTTCAGTCACATCATACAACTGTGATTAAACATTTACTGTGTAGATTCATTGCCTCCAAGAAAAGAGTGATCATATTTACGTCGTGATACAGGAATTTATTGGCTTGTTTTCTGAAACAAAGACCTCACTGACTTTAAGAATAAAATAAGCTCTAATTCATCTATTAATGCTTCAGAGACTGGGAAGAATTTAAGAGAGCAAAGAGGTTATCTAAATACTTAAGGTGCTGTCACACGGTTTCCTACCTTGCATACAGGACTGAAAGGGACGAATTGAAAATGGTTCAGTAGAACATTATAGGGCGGCACGGTGGTGTGGTAGGTAGCACCATCGCCTTACAGCACAAGCCTTATGGGTTCAATTCCTGGGGCAACCAGGACCTTTCGGTGTGGAGATTGCATGTTCTCCCTATGTCTGCATGGGGTTTCTCTGGGTTCTCCAGCTTCCTCCCACAGTCTAAAAACCTGCATGTTAGGTTGGACACTCCAGATTGCCCTTAGGATTGATTTTGAGTGTGTATGGTTGTTCATTGTTGCGTGACTCTGTGTGGCCGTGCGATGGAATGGCAGACCGTCCGAGGTATAACCCACCTCTCGCCCATTGATTGCTGTGATAAACTCAAGTATATCGACATCCCCCTGTGACCCCATTCGGGTATAAGCAGCTACGATTATGGATGGATGGATGGATGGATGGAACATCAGTTTCACAGCATGAAACTCACATTTTTATTGCTTCCTGCAATGTGCATGTCTGTATGAATGAAGGGAGGGCATTATATTCTGCATTATCAGTACGCTACTTTTATGTTCAAGAATTCACTGACAAAGGAAGTAAAACTTTATTTTTCAAGTTCCTCCATGTGCTTGAATAGCCGAAATATGTATGCATTAGGTCTAGCTTTTCATTTTCACCTCCAGTTTCAAGCATTTACCATCCAGAGGCAATTGAATCGTCATCAATACAGCCAACCTAGCTTGGATATTTGAGTTGCAGCTGTGTCTATTGTGTGAAATTCACATGTTTTCTATTCCCGTGTATAATTTTCATGCTATATATAAATGACATGATGGAATAGAATTTTTAACATGTCTTTTAAAAGGGTTGTTCCACAATACACTTGTGACTGCAAGTTCTCCATATGGATTCCATTATCATACAGAATCAGAATCAAGTTTATTGCCAAGTAGGTTTGCACTTACAAGGAATTTGACTTGGTGATGTTGGTGCAGACAAAAAACAAAATAAGATATATAATATATATATATACATACACAGAGGCTATATACACACAGTAGACTGTACGTTAATGTAACGCAGTGGTGAATAAATCCTCTTGTGATGTTGCCCTGATGTTCATGAGCTCTTCTCTGGTGAAAGAGCTCCGGGTTGCATCGCAAAAACCAGTTAAGTAGCAAAACAAAACTAAAAAGTGCGCACCAACACACCGTGGCTGCCGTCTGCGGCGCCATTAGGATGTCATCCAGGTCATACAGGCCTAAAACTTGCAGCAATGCATTTGAGCCGCCTGTACTAAATTTTAAACTACATTCTGGGTTGAAAACTCCACGCAGACTTTTAAAATCTATATAAAGACCGCTATTGTCGAACATCATTTTATTATCTGCATCAGATTCTGCTGAGCATCTCATCTCTTAAATAAGACAGATTGAAAATCATGCATTTTAACTTCTCTGTCGATTCATTAATCCCTCCGGTAAAGTGTTGGCACAAAAATATAGTCATAGAAGCTTTATATTATTCTTTCAACTCAAATTGAAATATAGCCCTTTCCCTTAAAAAAAGGCATCCAAACCCCTATGCCAGGGAGGTTGCCAGTAATTATGGTTCCATACCTAAAAAAACTCAAATCTAATTGGGATACCTGAGCATCTGCTGTCATTTCTAGGATTCAACTGATCCATCAAAAAATGTATATAACTTAGGCCTTACATTGTCCTGCTTCCTGTAGTTCAATAGAATTAATAACTCAATAATAACTAGAAGCAGACATGTAAAGTCTGCTTCTAGTGCAGCGTTCCACAATAAAATATTGTGCTAAAGGCAATATTTGCATGTGGTTGTTTATCTCTTTAATGTTAACATTTAGAATGAACAGTTTTATTACTAACCGTCCTAAAAAATAAAACAAAATAGACATTTTACACATACCTTTATTACTGTATAACTTATAATATGTTTTTTTCTTGTATAGCTTTTCAATCAAAATATAAATCAAGGTACAACCCAAGAATTTCTTGAAACCCAAGTATTCTTCCAAATATACCTATAAACTTCTTGGCCCATTGCCCAGCCTGACTCAAACTTCAGTGAAGACAGTAGGCTTTATTAAAGCATTATTATTCCATAATTATTTTGTAGGACAATTGTCTATTTAAATATGTGTCCTTTTTGTAATGGTTAAAAAAAATAGGCAAATAAATACCTATAAACACTGTAATGATACTAACTGTCCTTTCTAGTCTTCCTCAACTTTACTGGAACAGAGAGGACTTACGCTGGTATGAGAAGTCAGGGCTGCTACTGAGTCTGACTCATCTGTTCTTAAGTTGACTTAAAAGGACAAGGAAAAGTTTAATAAATCTTTCTAAGTATTTTTTTTTTACTACTAGTCAGTAAAAAAGCTAGTGATCATATTTTACTGTGGACATTAGGTCAACAGGTTATTGCTCGTACTACAGTCAATCCACCTCTCTTGGAGGAAAAACTGGGTTACAATCTTATATCCTTTCTTTTGTTTTTTTTCCTTTTTCTCCATTTCCTCTTTGTTAAAAAGCCTTGTTTTTATTATTCTTTTATGAAGCATGATTAACACTTTCACTCTTAACCTTTGCATGATCTACTGACTGTTAAGAAAGACAGCAATTGTCAGGTGCATTAAGGCAGAAGCAAACCCGTTCATACCCATTCAGGGGGTGTTGGGTTGTGTGAATGTTCACACAATGGATGTTGTAAACACTGTAGCTTTTGGCGTCTTCCTTCTATGACTTTTCAATTTCTGTCACATGTTGTGTTTGACCAGTTTGAGCTTGTTGGTCTACTCTCATTAAGAGAGATAAATGATTGGATAAAGGCAATTGACATTGTCCAGGATCCATCTTTGCACAGAGCTTTTCAGCAACTTAGCCAATCATGTTCCTGATAGTGTTTCTGACACTATCAGGAGTCCTGTGTGAACACCATCATGTTCCTGACAGTACTTCAACTTGAGCAGTCTGAGTTTTAAGTATGCAGGTGTAAAACCACAGATTAAAAAGAAGACTTCTATATTCTGCTGTTTTAGTTTAATTACTAATTTCCATATTTTGAGTTCTTTCTAAGATATGAACATTGATGCATTTTGCTGCATCATCCATCACAAATAGACTTGGTCAGTATATCTTATGGAGGGGAGGTGTCCATCATGCCACAGTGTAACAGAGCTGGTAGGAATTACCACACTGATTAGAAAGGCTTCTACTTGTGATGGAGTCTGTGCCTTAGTCATCTGCAGCACTTCTCTCATGCAGCAAGCCACATCGTTCTATTTTTGGCCTAATTTCTTCCCTTTTACCTACTCCTGTTTGGGGCAGTTCTCAGGAAACTTGACATAGCATTCCATTTTTATGCAGAAAACAGCCAAACTACTATTCCACTTAAAAAAAAGGTTTAAAAGGTTTAAACAAACTGGCATCAGAACAAGAGCATGCTCCAAACACTTTTCACTACCTTCCCCTGCAACAACAGACCTTTTTGCAGGAATATATTGATAAGTCATATCTAAATCTTTTATTTAGGCAAACTTATTGAACAACCAGATATCATACGGGTCCTAGTTCCTTAGCTGAGAACAGGTCATAGCCATGCTTTTCCAACAAGGCAAGGCAGAGCCTATTTATTTTGTCCATTCACCGACAGACTCATTTAAATTGCAAAGCTTTGCAATATAAATATGGCAGATCACTGTAATTATTGTATACATATTCTTGCTTTCTACAGCGTTCCAGCTCAAGCAGCAATTTTCATTGTACAGATCAGTTATCGTCTGATCGCTGCGCTGGTGGCTCCGCTGATGGCTCCGCTGAAATCATTGCGGTGTTGGTGACACCTAGTTATATTTAATTACAAATATGAATTTTTCCCCCCTGCTCTCAGGTCAAACACTCTCAAAGAGAGAGACTTGAGCTAAAACCGAAACTGAAGGGGGTGGAATGGTTCTCCAGCCATAGCGCTAGTAGGGCATTTACATCTGAAAAGGGATTCATGAGTTGTGAAGTACTGTTGGGGGGACTGGAGGCTGACAAAAATTCTCGTATCTCTCGTATCTTATTTATTTGTAGTGTTAAAAGCAGCATTTTAACGCATTCCAGAACTGATCTCTTTAAAACATTGCCTTTTCTCCTCTTACTTTACAAGTTGTTTGAAAAGTGTATTAGGAGTAGTATTGGGGATGGTAGGGCATTGCAGTGGACACATATTTAATGAAAAAAATACAACAGGTGCTGTAAATGTCACTGTTCATTTTTGAGCAGGCTTAAATCTGGCATACCAGTATATAGCAGAGGGTGGTTTCGGTCCACCGACCTCTGGGTTATGGGCCGAGCACGCTTCCGCTGCGCCACTCTGCTTTCTTTATGAAATGAGGGAATTGGAAGGCAAAATCAGTTACTTTTTAGTTTGGCTTTGTTATTTCATAAGCCACATCATTAATTTTGGACATTTTGGAACAATCTGCATTGCAGATTTTTACTTTGAACGTCTGTGGATTAAAACTTTAAATTTCCTAACACATTGAAAAGAGAGAAGTGATCATTTTTGGGTCCAGTAATGTCTTCAAAATCAGTGTTGACCTTGGTCCTTTACATCTGTATATGACAGAGACAGCTTCATACCTGGGTTCAAGATTGGATAGTTATATTACTTTTAAAACAAAAACCATGATATTAATTCTTGACATTGAGGAACAATGTCCATGTTAATATTAATTTAATCATTGATTAAGAAAGATGCAGTTGGCTCTGCATCACCTCCCCAAAATGTTCAAGCCTCCAGACTCTCCAAAACATTCTCATTTGACTCCCAGACTCCTTGCCACAAGACTCTCCTGAGAATTACAGTGATAGAGATGCCATCATGGAAGACCAAATGCCAAGGACCAGAGTCTGCAGACTGATTAAAAGGCTAAGTGGACAAAAAACTGATCTGCAACATTTTTTAAGTTACTGGAAACTTTCAGATACCTAATGAGATTGGAGGTGTGGATCTCCCCTGCTGTGGAGCCGATATGATAAGCAGCTAAATACTTGAAGACAACTGGAGAGGTTACAGTACATGTCTTGCAAGTTAGGGAAACTTTCCAGTGAAATACATTTTTTAATGAGTTTGTTTACCATTTCATGTGTTTATTGTTGTGTAAGACAAGCTATCAAGTTGTCCCTACAAGAAGCAGTTATGTAATTTTCTTGTTCTTTGTGTACTTTAGTTAAGTTTTACCTGTATAGCACACGTTTCTTTTCTTTTGTTTTAACAGTGTTGTGTCTGGCAATGTGGTAATAAGAGTATTTGTCTTGGTGTCAAAAAGAGAGCCTTGTTGGGATTTTGCTTTCACAAGTGGAACAGTATGGCTATCACCATAGTGTTCTGCATGATTTATGCATATAAATAGCTTTATTATAATTCATCGAGGGATTATTACAGATTTTATGGACACTGCAATGTTAGTAGAACAGGAAAGGAAAACCATAAAAAGGAGAAAAGATGAAAGAAAGAGGAGATAAAAGGGGTGATAGAAGGGAGATAACAATACAACATATTTAGTCTGCTTTATCACCTGCAAAGAGATGTAAAAAGAACAGCACAACTAACGGATATAGTATAAGAGATAGAATAAAGTAACACTTTGATACTATCGCTGAAGTATAAGTAGTATTATTTAATCTGACATGTATACTGAGGTAGCTGAATATAAGAATATGGCCTTTGTGTATGGAAGTGAATCTCTAAGTACCCGGAGCCAAACACCTGTAGTTGTTTGTGAGAGTGCACTTGTGCATGTAAAGTTTATCCAAAGTAAAAATGCTCAATAGAGCCGAAGACGCGCCCCCAAGGACCCACGGCCCCAGGGGCACAGGCCCTGTGGAGCAGCCGCCAGCAATAAGCCCGGGCCAGTGCACCGTCAAGTTGAATTGCATTAAAGGGGCAAAATCAAAAACCAAAACAATCCGAACATAATTTATAATGCATGCACTTTCATTTATGTATCTTATTATCTTATTAAGTTTATTAATATAATAAAAGTCTATTAATAATATTGATATTAATATTTTGTTTAAAAAAAACAACTATGTGTTAGGTCTTGGTTCAATAGGCTATGTTCATTTCAATATGTTTTAATAAACATTTAACCAGTCCTGCTGCTGTTCTTCTTTTTGCCATTACAAAAAAGGAGAGCACATTTGTCCTGCTTAAGCTCCACATCGTAGGCTGACAGTTTTAAACTTATTTTATTTGCTTTTTCCTGTCTTTATTTCCTTACACACGTTTGATCAAAACGGGTCAGAGAGGAGAGTTTCCAACCTGTCCTGCTGTCTGTTTTCAAATACAGGTGCTGGTCATAAAATTAGAATATCATGAAAAAGTAGATTGATTTCAGTAATTCCATTTAAAAAGTGAAACTTGTATATTATATTCATACATTACATACAAACTCATATATTTCAGATGTTTATTTTGTTTAATTTTGATGATTACAAATGACAACAAATGAAAATCTCAAATTCATCATATCAGAAAATTAGAATATTACTGAAGACCAATAAAAACAAAGGATTTATAGAAATGTTGGCCAACTGAAAAGTATGAACATGAAAAGTATGAGCATGTACAGCACTCAGTATTTAGTTGGGCCTCCTTTGGCCTGTATTACTGCAGCAATGCGGCGTGGCATGGAGTCGATCAGTCTGTGGCACTGCTCAGGTGTTATGATAGCCCAGGTTGCTCTAATAGTGGCTTTTAGCTCTTCTGAATTGTTGGGTCTGGTGTATTGCATCTTCTTCTTCACAATACCCCATAGATTTTCTATGGGGTTAAGGTCAGGAGAGTTTGCTGGCCAATTAAGAACAGGGATACCATGGTCCTTCAACCAGGTACTGGTAGCTTTGGCACTGTGTGCAGGTGCCAAGTCCTGTTGGAAAATGAAATCTGCATCTCCAAAAAGTTGGTCAGCTGCAGGAAGCATGAAGTGCTCTAAAACTTCCTGGTATGTGGCTGCGTTGACCCTGGACCTCAGAAAACACAATGGACCAACACCAGCAGATGACATGGCACCCCAAACCATCACTGACTGTGGAAACTTTACACTGGACTTCAAGCAACGTGGATGAAGTGCCTCTCTTCTTTTCCTCCAGACTCTGGGACCTTGATTTCCAAAGGAAATGCAAAATTTACTTTCATCAGAGAACATGACTTTGGACCACTCACCAGCAGTCCAGTCCTGTTTCTCTTTAGCCCAGGCAAGACGCTTCTGACGCTGTCTGTGGTTCAAGAGTGGCTTGACACAAGGAATGCGACAGCAGAAACCCATGTCTTTCATACGTCTGTGTGTGGTGGTTCTTGAAGCACTCACTCCAGCTGCAGTCCACTCTTTGTGAATCTCCCCCACATTTTTGAATGGGTTTTGTTTCACAATCCTCTCCAGGGTGCGGTTATCTCTCTTGCTTGTACACTTTTTTCGACCACATCTTTTCCTTCCCTTCGCCTCTCTATTAATGTGCTTGGACACTGAGCTCTGTGAACAGCCAGCCTCTTTAGCGATGACCTTTTGTGTCTTGCCCTCCTTGTGCAAGGTGTCGATGGTCGTCTTTTGGACAACTGTCAAGTCAGCAGTCTTCCCCATGATTGTGTAGCCTATAGAACTAGACTGAAAGACCATTTAAAGGCTTTTGCAGGTGGTTTGAGTTAATTAGCTGATTAGAGTGTGGCACCAGGGGCCATCAATTTTGAACCTTTTCACAATATTCTAATTTTCTGATATGATGAATTTGAGATTTTCATTTGTTGTCATTTGTAATCCTCAAAATTAAACAAAATAAACATCTGAAATATATGAGTTTGTATGTAATGTATGAATATAATATACAAGTTTCACTTTTTAAATGGAATTACTGAAATCAATCTACTTTTTCATGATATTCTAATTTTATGACCAGCACCTGTATCTTTGAGACCTCAGGCTCCCCCCTTTTTGCTAATATCAGTAGATATTTGTGGTTTGTGTCTTCTATTAACTTGTAATTAATTCTCAAGTGGAGTTAGAACTAAAACCACTGTTTAACAGTTGTGAAAACGGATGAGCATTGTATATATTTTCTGTATATTTTTATTTTGGTTTTAATGATCCATTAAAACTTTTTTTTTTTTTCCTTTTTTGTGGTGTGGTTTGCTCTCCACGTGGATTCCCTGTGGGTTGACGAGTAGGTGAGTAATACTTTTTTACACTTATACCCGCAAACACATCCTTCCTGCATTTTCAGGTCCTGTGTGCTGAAAACTGAATTTTGAAGCAACTTATCATTGAACCCTAAAAGGTCTGCCTATGTGTAGATTAAGTGAACAATAGTCTTATACAAATAGTCATAAAGAGGTAATATTCAACATTAAAGCATCCATTACCTCCTCTCGTGTGTCTCTAACTTTTCTTCTGATTGGCTCAGCATCAACACCACACATACTTGTACTTTAAAAAAAAAAATGCAATTTCCTTCTTTCTGTCTCCTGCTTCTTTTGGCAATCTCAAAGAACAATTTTATGGTCCAAGTCCTGCTATTAATAAAGTTATTTCAGCCAAAAGTGCCCCATCTGAGAAATTCAATAAAGCTTATTTCTTCTCAGTTATTGATTTTTGCATGGCGTTGGCTGTGGTGCAAGATTAACTTTTAGGTTCCTTAACCTGATGTTTTAGGATGGAGACACTGCAAATCTTTTGTTGGTGAAGAGTTTTTGAAATCCTTCACTTATTTGTAGTGCGTACATGCATGCAACCAAATTAAAACCAAAGCCCCAAGAAATGAATCTAATTCCGTTGAAACATTTTCTATCTTGTATTGCTCTGCCTTCAAAGACGAAAAAGAACTGCTTTGTAAGGTATTTGCAAAAGTTTCTGCAGTCTTATGAGATTTGCAGTTGGTCATATAGCCAATGTAAGGATCCAAGAGTCCTGCACTGACCTTTAGTTTGTTTAACAGGGTTTTTAGTGAGTTTCTATTGTGAATGTGATGCTTGTGAAAAAGAAACAGAAAAACTAACAATTTGAGAAATTTTTCATACAGTGATATAAAACCATGTGATTGTGATTTATTAATCTATCCTGATACCATTGAGAGAGTGATGTTGTTACTTTCAATATAGATAACCTATCATTCAAGTATTAATTTGGTAATTTAAGCACTAAGCACCAATAAGAGATACAATTTATATTTGATTCAGTAAACATGCTCTAAGGAAATTGTGCCTAGGATTTGTTTTTTTTTTTTGTGCAAAAAAACCTCATCTGATCATTACAGTGGTGCATCAGCCTGAGATCTATGGCCAGTATCCAACTTCTAGTTAGAGATTTCGATAACAATATTGTATCATTCTTATTTAACAGCAATAAAAGTATTTTATCCTACCATTTTTTAGATGGCAGTGATCACTTCCTCTATATGTATATATTAAAGGCAGAGATGATTATCACTGAGATGCTTTAAAACAGTTTTCTTTTTCTCATTAAATCAACTACACAGTACAAATAGGGCTTAATTGTTTGGATATTACCTTTAAAGTTTTTTGGCATTTTAGATGGGTAATTAACACATATAGGACTGGTAAATGTAAGCAGGGTAGGTCTCTGCATTGGTACGGAGGTTACGTTTGGGATCCATTAGTCATTGACGCAGCTGTCACAAGTTGACATCCTGACCTGTTGATCTTTGCTGCTCATCTTCCCCCTTCTCTCCAATCCCACTTCCTGTCTATCTGCTATCAAAATAACAAAATAAACATCATTAGTGCCTAAATTATCTAAAAAATATCGCAATTGAATAGCATTTAAATAGACATAAACGGAGATAGCAGCCCTTTCTTTTAGAGTACGCCTGCCAACATTTCAAAGACTGCCTTCATTTCCAAATCCATTATTTTCAAGTTCAGAAGATTGCTGAAAGAATAAAACAGGTATTCTTGGTATCAACTGATCTTTGATTGAACATTCTCAAGCAGGGTAAATGGTAAATGGCATGTACTTATATAGCGCCTTTATTCAAGTCAGGTAACTTGACCAAAGCGCTTTACACTACATTCATTCACCCATTCACGCACACACTCACACACTGATGGTGGCAAGCTACATTGTAGCCACAGCTGCATGGGGGCTCACTGACTCACTTATGGTATAGCTAATAGCTTTAAATTTTAGGATTCCTTGAACTTTGCTTTTACTGTAGCTATATATTTCTAACTCTTCATACCAGAATGTTATTCTGCTGTTTATGTAAACTGGTTATGCTTTATGAACCATTTAGTTTGTAAAAAATATGTGTTATATCTTAACACTTCTTTTTTTACTTAAAGCTACAGTGTGTAATAATTACAGGGATATACAGTCAGAAATGTAGTATATTATACATAACTATGTTATTTATCATCATCTACGTGCTCAGCCTTTTAACCTTAATATTTGCGTTGCCTTAGAAGTCGTTATTTATAATTACAGGTGCTGGTCATAAAATTAGAATATCATGAAAAAGTAGATTGATTTCAGTAATTCCATTTAAAAAGTGAAACTTGTATATTATATTCATACATTACATACAAACTCATATATTTCAGATGTTTATTTTGTTTAATTTTGATGATTACAAATGACAACAAATGAAAATCTCAAATTCATCATATCAGAAAATTAGAATATTACTGAAGACCAATAAAAACAAAGGATTTATAGAAATGTTGGCCAACTGAAAAGTATGAACATGAAAAGTATGAGCATGTACAGCACTCAGTATTTAGTTGGGCCTCCTTTGGCCTGTATTACTGCAGCAATGCGGCGTGGCATGGAGTCGATCAGTCTGTGGCACTGCTCAGGTGTTATGATAGCCCAGGTTGCTCTAATAGTGGCTTTTAGCTCTTCTGAATTGTTGGGTCTGGTGTATTGCATCTTCTTCTTCACAATACCCCATAGATTTTCTATGGGGTTAAGGTCAGGAGAGTTTGCTGGCCAATTAAGAACAGGGATACCATGGTCCTTCAACCAGGTACTGGTAGCTTTGGCACTGTGTGCAGGTGCCAAGTCCTGTTGGAAAATGAAATCTGCATCTCCAAAAAGTTGGTCAGCTGCAGGAAGCATGAAGTGCTCTAAAACTTCCTGGTATGTGGCTGCGTTGACCCTGGACCTCAGAAAACACAATGGACCAACACCAGCAGATGACATGGCACCCCAAACCATCACTGACTGTGGAAACTTTACACTGGACTTCAAGCAACGTGGATGAAGTGCCTCTCTTCTTTTCCTCCAGACTCTGGGACCTTGATTTCCAAAGGAAATGCAAAATTTACTTTCATCAGAGAACATGACTTTGGACCACTCACCAGCAGTCCAGTCCTGTTTCTCTTTAGCCCAGGCAAGACGCTTCTGACGCTGTCTGTGGTTCAAGAGTGGCTTGACACAAGGAATGCGACAGCAGAAACCCATGTCTTTCATACGTCTGTGTGTGGTGGTTCTTGAAGCACTCACTCCAGCTGCAGTCCACTCTTTGTGAATCTCCCCCACATTTTTGAATGGGTTTTGTTTCACAATCCTCTCCAGGGTGCGGTTATCTCTCTTGCTTGTACACTTTTTTCGACCACATCTTTTCCTTCCCTTCGCCTCTCTATTAATGTGCTTGGACACTGAGCTCTGTGAACAGCCAGCCTCTTTAGCGATGACCTTTTGTGTCTTGCCCTCCTTGTGCAAGGTGTCGATGGTCGTCTTTTGGACAACTGTCAAGTCAGCAGTCTTCCCCATGATTGTGTAGCCTATAGAACTAGACTGAAAGACCATTTAAAGGCTTTTGCAGGTGGTTTGAGTTAATTAGCTGATTAGAGTGTGGCACCAGGGGCCATCAATTTTGAACCTTTTCACAATATTCTAATTTTCTGATATGATGAATTTGAGATTTTCATTTGTTGTCATTTGTAATCATCAAAATTAAACAAAATAAACATCTGAAATATATGAGTTTGTATGTAATGTATGAATATAATATACAAGTTTCACTTTTTAAATGGAATTACTGAAATCAATCTACTTTTTCATGATATTCTAATTTTATGACCAGCACCTGTACATAGGAGCGGGTCTCGCAGCCATGGAGGCAGACATCTTTGCGCTACAGCAGCGCAGAGCCAACAAACTAGCGATTGCGAGATCGCCCATTACGCTCGAAAGTAACTACGGCAAGTTGAGAGAGATGAACTGAGACCTTACTGAACAATAGATACTAAATACTACTATAGATACTAATAAATACTATCTGTAAAATTATCTATGTAAACAAACCTCATCACTTGAGAAGGTAGGTGATGCGGACGTCGTGGAAGACATTTTGTCCCGTAACGCTCGCCGTACTGCTGGGGGGGAGAAGCGGTGGGGGGGAGCTGTTCATGTTGCTGCGGTCTGCAGTCTGGACGTTGGATGTCGCTGAAAATTACACACTGTAGCTTTAATTTACAAATAAATTAACTGAAAAATACAAACACAAATACAAATGTTCACCGACTGAAAAGTTTTAGTTTCTGACTTTTTCGTTAGCATCATAAATTAGCGTTTTAGGAAACTGATTTAATGATCTATTACTTAAAGGTACACTATGCAACCGGTGTTGATTTTCCAGCGAGGCTCCCCCCAGAGGGCGAAAGTAAAAGTGCACTGTCGTAAATATGCACAGCTGTTCTCCTGGTTTCTCCGTCAAGCCAGGCGCGGTTGTTTTGAGCTTAGCAGACAGGCGAACGCAACGAATGACTAATGCTGCATTCACACTGGACGTAGCTGGCGCGACAGAAGCAGCGAGTTTACATGCAAAGTCAATGGTTGACGCGCGTCAAGGCGCAGCAAAAGGTCCCGCGGCGCGTTTTGAGCAGCAGGCGCAGCACGTCTGAGCAGCTGAAGCAGCGCGTCGGGCGCGTTTAAGCATCTGACGCAGGGAGAGAGACACAGCGCTGATGATCACTCCTCTTAAACAGTTTATTGACGCCTAAGTTAACTTAAAATGCAGAAATCTGCCGGCAGAATATGCAGTTTGGATTATTTAGATGAAAAACACCTACCAGCTGCCGCGGTGAACCGCGAGGAGGCGACCCGGCCAGAGGCTGCTGATGAAGGGATCCCTACTGTCGGCGCACCGCTGGTATGTGGGGGTCTGAGCGGCTCTGACAGAAAAAATATTGAAGGCAGGATAATAATCTGAATGAACTGACGGCACTGATTACGTTTTCAGGTGTATTTTCTCACTTAAACACATATTAAAAGTACTTTATTCCCACTGATCACAGCAAATATAGCTGCAAGGCAGAGAAAGGATAGTGAAGCTCCGCCCAACGCGCGTCAGACACACTTTTGCACCACGCAGCCAGAGCAGCAAAGCTGCTTCAGCCGCGCGTCAGAACTAACTGGTACAAGCAGCAAAAATGAAGCAGCAGACGCGATTTTGCTGCGTCCGATGTGAACGTAGCATAACTGCACAAAGATCGCCACTGTGCTAGCAACGAGAATGCTTTTAACTGGGGGCGTGTAGCAGTTCTCGCCGTAAAGCAAGACTGACTCTCACGAGACTTCTGAGCCTGTGGGTGCGGGTCGGTGCTCCTGCAATTGCAAGTGCAGTATTTCCCCCACAGACCACCAGGGCGGCCGAGAATACCTTTGTTCAACCTGAAATGAATCATTTAATCATCCATAACGTTATGGAACACATTAATTAACTGAAAAATGTTGCATAGTGTGCCTTTAATTATTTAGCTCTTGGACTTTTTTTGTAACTTTTTTTTTTTTTTTACATACAACAACCTTATGTAAACTCTGTTTTCATTATAAACCAATTCAAAGTCAGTGCAGTCAAAAAGCCATTAGTGATCCCATCCATCCATCCATCCATCCATCCATCCCACCATCCATCCATCCATCCATCCATCCATCCATCCATCCATCCATCCATCAATTACATTAAAAAATTAAAAGTTCACAAAGTTTCTGATTTGAAACCTTTGAGGATATAATTTAAAGGCACACTATGCAACATTTTTCAGTTAATTAATGTGTTCCATATCGTTTTGGATGATTAAATGAGTCATTTCAGGTTGAACAAAGGTATTCTCGGCCGCCCTGGTGGTCTGTGGGGGAAATGCCGCACTTGCAATTGCAGGAGCACCGACCCGCACCCACAGGCTCAGCGAGAGTCAGTCTTGCTTTACGGCAAGAACTGCTACACTCCCCCAGTTAAAAGCATTCTCGTTGCTAGCACAGTGGCGATCTTTGTGCAGTTATGCTACGTTCACATCGGATGCAGCAAAATCGCGTCTGCTGCTTCATTTTTGCTGCTTGTACCAGTTAGTTCTGACGCGCGGCTGAAGCAGCTTTGCTGCTCTGGCTGCGCGGTGCAAAAGTGTGTCTGACGCGCGTTGGGCGGAGCTTCACTATCCTTTCTCTGCCTTGCAGCTATATTTGCTGTGATCAGTGGGAATAAAGTAGTTTTAATATGTGTTTAAGTGAGAAAATACACCTGAAAACGTAATCAGTGCCGTCAGTTCATTCAGATTATTATCCTGCCATCAATATTTTTTCTGTCGGAGCCGCTCAGACCCCCACATACCAGCGGTGCGCCGACAGTAGGGATCCCTTCATCAGCAGCCTCTGGCCGGGTCGCCTCCTCGCGGTTCACCGCGGCAGCTGGTAGGTATTTTTCATCTAAATAATCCAAACTGCATATTCTGCCGGCAGATTTCTGCATTTTAAGTTAATTTAGGCGTCAATAAACTGTTTAAGAGGAGTGATCATCAGCGCTGTGTCTCTCTCCCTGCATCAGATGATTAAACGTGCCTGACGCGCTGCTTCAGCTGCTCAGACGCGCTGCGCCTGCTGCTCAAAACGCGCTGCGGGACCTTTTGCTGCGCCTTGACGCGCATCAACCATTGACTTTGCATGTAAACTCGCTGCTTCTGTCGCGCCAGCTGCGGTGTGAACGCAGCATTAGTCATTCGTTGCGTTCGCCTGTCTGCTAAGCTCAAAACAACCGCGCCTGGCTTGACGGAGAAACCAGGAGAACAGCTGTGCATATTTACGACAGTGCACTTTTACTTTCGCCCTCTGGGGGGAGCCTCGCTGGAAAATCAACACCGGTTGCATAGTGTACCTTTAAGTTAGTTTCAATCTTAAGTTTTTTAAACCTGTTTTGTTTTTGTTTGTTTTTTCCAATGCAGAAATATTTAATTTAGGTGTTTTCTTGCAGTAATTTTGAAAAAAATTGAAGAAAGCAAAAAATAGCCAATGTAAGAAGCGAAAGGAAAACAGTGATTATCTGTGATAGATGCATTCAAGGATGGTCTTTAATACAATAAATAAGCCCCTTTGTTTGCTGCAAACACATGCTTAGGTGGAGAGTAAACACATGGGTGTTTGTGCCACACAGGACTCAGGGATGTGATTTGCTTCTATTATATGGAAACAAAAAGAAAAGCAACTATGCTTGCTATCATAGCAGACAGCTCAGGAAATAGCTTGCAGTCTTGAACACACATGCCGTCAACATGCAACAGCTGGCCACAGCTTTGGTCAGATAAGCTGAAGTGAAGGCAATTTCCTTTAGTAGAACAGATCTTTGTGTTTTGACAAAACTCCATGGATGATAGGAGCAACAAAAGGTTGGGAATTGGCACGGCATTGGTGTTTATAAAAATCTGCAAAAGGCTGCCAATGACATCTTTTTAGATTATGTGAAGCTACAGATTATGTAGTCTGGAAAAATATTAAACTTTGGGGACAGTTAAAATAGGGAATAAAACAACATCTCAGGTTTTTTATATATTTTATGAGGTTTGATTTTTTTTTTTTTTTATCTACGTTTGGGGAGAGCAACTTATCAAGAAATAAAGCCTGCCCAAACCCATGCTCCAGGTAAAAAGATCATTATTCTGAGAAGCAGCCAAAATAGCTGTGGTTACCCCGGAGGAGCTATACTAAGACCCATAGCATAGGTAAATCTTTTAATGTATCATTGATTGAGCACTCCACAAATCCATCTTTATTTGAAAATTAAAATAATAAATGATTGAAGAGCAAACTGTTTAAATATATGCTGAACTTTTTGACCCATCCACCTTTACCAGTACTGGCCTCATCTACTAAGGTCTAATAGTTAAACTGCAGTGGTTCTTTTTGTTTATTGCTTTCAAATTGTACTTTTTGCAAGTCAACAATAACTTTAGCCTTGTTCTTGCCCTTGTTTTTATATCTGTATGCTGTACTTTATTATTTTATTTTGTTTTATTTTATGCTATTTTCAGCACTTACACTGTTTTTACACACTATTTTTAGCTATTAGCTGCTGTAAAGTACTCAACAAATATATGTGATGATGATGATGATGATGATGATGATGATGATGATGATGATGATGATGATGATGATGATGATGATGATGATGATTACACTGGTACAGTAGAACTGCAAGCAGCACCTCAGCTCTAAACCCATGTTGTTTTCTACAGTTGTAAAATCATTGCAAGTGTCAAAAGCAACTATTTCAAAGCAGGTTGGACAGTGTTTTATTTCTAATTCTGGAGCAGCATCAGATAATGCATCCTACGAGGCATACTGGCTGTAGTGATGCTAATATGATATGATTTCAGTACTAAATTCACTGCTACTTTGCTTGAAGTGAATATGACTGGAAAGGAAATCATACAGCAGCAGATGTTTGATCTGATCAATACTGGTTCCTTTGGAAGTTGACTTAGATGGCCTCAAATAGTTGGTCTCGGTGCAGTTGTTTTGT
This sequence comes from Cyprinodon tularosa, assembly GCF_016077235.1. Lineage (NCBI taxonomy): Eukaryota > Metazoa > Chordata > Actinopteri > Cyprinodontiformes > Cyprinodontidae > Cyprinodon > Cyprinodon tularosa. Next base: position 118,425 of record NW_024039603.1, read on the forward strand.
CTGAAGCAGGGTTCACATTAGTGTATTTACATCTGGTCAAATGGTCCATCACAAGGTGGGAAAAAACTCTAGAGCAGTGGTTCACAAACTTACATTCTCTGCAATAAGGGGTTATGCCCCTGATTAGGGGTGTAAATCACACCCATCATGGCGATTAGATTCAGTATCCATTTCCTGACCCAATGATTCGATTATTTTCGATACTTAAGAATACACCACGATACGATTCGATTCGATATTTTTTTTTTTTTTTTAAACACCTTACAGGCTAGACAATGTTTCAAATTTGAAATAAGTCAATAAAATATCGTTATACATTTTTTGTAGAAACAACAGCAAATAACAGAAGTAGTAAAGTTGTACTCCACCTATTCCTATTAAAACCTCATTCACTGAAAAATATTAATACCCCTGTGTTATAAATTCTGAAAGGCCTTGCATCAAAAAATACTGCACAAAATCAATGCAGTTCAATACCTCAGCTCCAGACGCCCCCGCCCCTCCACAGACGCTCTGCTGCACCTCTTCCAAATTGTAGGTGACCGCAAACAGTGCCGCAGACTGGAGGCCAGCATGTTTTGTTTTTATGACCGAAATTGCGGAAAACTGCTTGTGAAGTTTGACCCGCTAGAAGAGCGAGGTGCACAAGAACGCTGGGACCCTTTTTCCACCTGGATCTCCGCTCTTTTTGGCTCTCATGTCCCTCCGTCGTCGGACTAAACTCGCCCCCGCTTCCTCGCCGCCTCGGCCGTATCTAGGCCCACAGTGTGTAGCGCAGACCACGCTTCAATATTGGGCATAAATCAAAAATGTCAAGTTCGCTGAAACACACTGCTGTAAGAGTATAACCAGGAAGCAAGGTAGGAGGGTAAAATAGGTTTAGCGCCACCGCAGCACGGAAGGGAGAATTACGTCCAGGAGCAAATGGATAAAAAATAGACCGGAGGAAAAAAAAACATGAGTCGATACTCTTGCGGATGTATCGATGCATCAGATCGTCGGCTGTTGGATCGATGCATCGATACAAAACGATTATTATTTACACCCCTATCATGGATCTCTATTTATTCACTGGATTGCTGATTACCGTTGGTAGTATGGGTTGAAGGCCACTGGCCATCATATTGGTACTCCCTAGTTAGACTGGTCGCAATATAAACGATATGTGCACTGCAGCATCAAACAACAATGATGTTCTCATTTTCAGGGGGGCTTAATACTTTAAAAAAAGCTAAATTCATCACTTTGAAGCACACTTGGTGGTTCATAGCATAACTAGATTACTTTAACTTAAATAAAAAAATAGACCCATCATATTGTATAGTCTGTAAGAAGTCAATGAAGTCTATAAATGATGTAATATAACGTATTATACAAATCGAACACAATAACATTAATGTGTTAATGAGGAATAATAATACTACTTGTGCCAAAAGTGCTAAATTGATGATATACATGTAATATATATATATATATATATATATATGGGGGGGGATTGGGGGGTTGGGGGGGTAGAAGGTCCAGGCTTTTCCTGTGGATCAGGAAGGCTTCCCACCGAAAAACAAAGACAAAGTTAAAGCTTAGACACCGAGAGACAAGGCATAAATTAGACTCAGCTAATCTCAGTTTGGCTAGAGTACCCAATACTGGCAAACACTCTGGCGTTACGGGTAGTGAGCCCGCTGCTCAAATACTCCTCTGGTGATGACCCAACAAGCCGCAGGTGTGAGAAGAAGCCCAAACGAGGAGAAGACACCATCTAGAGGTGGAAAGGGAGAACAAAAGAAAACACAAAAACAACCCACACAAACTGGAATCAAAACAGTCATGTTTTTGGATGGTGGGAGGAATCCAGAGTACCCAGAGAGAACCCACGCATGCACAGGACAAACATGCAAACTCCATGTAGAAAGACACCTGGCCCGGAGTCGAACCCAGAATCTTCTTTCTGCAAGGCAGCGGCACCACCCACTGTATCACTGTGTAGCCCTCAGTGCTGTACATTGTAACCATAAATCATACTTCTTGTTGAAAGAAAGACATGAGAACATCTCCAAATGCAATACACAAATAATCTGAAAAACACTGTGAAAGTGGGCTTTCACACTTTTTTTTTTGAACAGATTATTAGTCTTGTATATGAGCTGCGCTGCAAAAGGAAAAAAAACAGCTAGACTGAGTTGTTAACAACTGTGAAGACAATAGCAGCTGCTCAATACCATCATATTAAAAAAATTGAAAAAGGAATATTTTCATTCATAAGAAGCTAATGAGATGGGTGTACTTGATTCTGACAATATTTCTGAAACGTCTGGCTTAATAAAAGAACAGCTTCAGCCTGAGATTATCTCTTGCATCTAGTCTTTGTCTGTGTTTACATTTAATCAGGGGGAGGGATGAGAAGCCTTTCTCGCACAGATACATTGTTGTAAAAGGCAACAGAAAGTGCACAGTTTCTAGACAGAAACTCCAGAGCGATTGCTGCTTTCACGTGTTGTTGCCAAAGTTTCCAACAACACAGATAAAACAAATTTGTCTCTAGTAGTTTTTTTTTATTTTTTTTAAATAAAAGTGCTCATAACAGTTGCTAAATATAGCAACAAGGAGTACCAGTAGTACCCCTTGTGTTAATAACAAATGTACTATAAAGTGACAGCACAAATAGAATAGATAAATGAAAATGGAAATATAGTGAAAGCATGGAAAATAAGACCACCACGGGTTATATGTTTAAATTAAACACAGCTCTAAGTACCAATATTACACTTTTATTAAGATTACCTAGAGCTGGGCATGCTTTGGTGGTGCAGTGGTTAGCGCACATGACCCATGCATGGAGACCTTAGTCCTCGAAGCGCCCGACCTGGGCTCCAATCAGACCTGTGGTCCTTTGCCGCATGTCTCTCCCCATCTCTCATAACCCTTTTCCTGTCAGTCTACTGCCAAAAAACGAGCCACTAGTGCCGTTAAAAAATAAAATAAAATACCTTCGTTTATCCCCCACTATGATGATCCTGTCAGTAATTAATCCTGCAATAAAACCTGTTAGAGGCTACAAAAGATTGGTACAAAGGTTTACCTTCCAAATCACAATGGAATGGTTTTGCTTAAAGCATGATTATGTAATGGCCCAGGCTAATTCCAGACCTAAAATTATTTGATAATCAGTGGTTAAACTGATTAAATCAAGTTGATGTTCACAGATGCTCCCCATTCTAACTAAACTAGGGTGACCATATTTTCATTTGGGAAAACCAGGACACCTTGGAGCGGGGGGGGGGGGGGGGGGGGGGGGGGGGGGGGGGGGTTTGATTGAACAGAACAAATGTGTCATCATCGGGATTTGCTCCGTGATCAGAGGAAATGTTACTTGGCGCAGAACAGTGGTGAAAATTGGAAGTTCAGTTTAATATAATACAACTCTGTGAATAGTTCCGTCTGAAATAAATGAAAATAGTTGTTTTAATGGTTATTGAGTCAGATATGTGGCGGTAATGTTTGATTTATCTAAAGGTTTTTATCTGTTACTGTGTAAATGAGTTTGGCTGTAATTTAAGGACAGTTTCTAATATATCTGCAGAGTGGGAACTATAAATCTGATAGGAGTTTAATTTTTTTTTGTTGTTTTGCACAATATGCTTAACTACGTATTTTTTGTTGTTGAATATTAGAGATTTTGCAGATATATTTTGTACATACATTGTTTAGATTTACTTATATATTTCTAACCCTTTTATAGAATAGAATAGAAAATCCCTTTATTGTCCCACAATGGGCAAATTTACAGCAGCAGAAAGATTATTGAAAATGGTCACACAAATGTGGACCTTAGAAAAATGTATAACAATAACATAATAGGGAAGAGTTAAAATATAAACAATACAATACTGTAAAGTGTTTTAACAATATAAAACTGGAGAATAAATAACCAATATGCAGCTATGGACATTTTTACAGTAATGGATATTTGAAAATAGCAGCAACATCAGAGATGAGCAGAATGACAGCAGCATGTTATTTAACTGACTAAGGTTTCTATCATTACATTTGATTTTTTATTTGTTCCTGCTCACGGTGGTTGGAACCTTTATTCCACTCTGGATTCTTGTGAGTGTAGTCTTTGTTCATTTCAACTTTAAAAAAAATAAATAAATAAACAAACAGTTTTGAAAACCTCGGTATTCATTCTTTTCCTGCTTTGTGTGTCAACTTTCACGGTTGCTAAGCAACAGAGCATATGGCGGAAAAACCCGCCGAAGGGTAGACCTGTTCGAATTTACGGCCAAAACTCTTCCGGCCTCCTTATTTTCAAGGACTTCGAAGGATCCAGTCTAGGTAGACCGCGTCCTTGGAGGATGCGTCCGAAGTTTTCGAACAGAGCAAGAGCCTCTGATCAAGAACAGGGCTGCCCGCACTGACGCGGCTCAGGGATTACGTCACACGGAGCGTCGTGCGCAGTGAAATCAGGACATTTCCTCACTTTCTAAAAAAAACCCGGGACGCCCGGGACAGGACGTTTGGTCACCCTAAACTAAACTGTCCTATTATTAAAGATAATTTGGCAAACATCCAATCCTTTTTATAGATGGCATAGTTTTGTAAAGTCTTGACTCTATGTGACTAAAAACATATACACACACCATCCATTTAATGTCTTGAATTTAGAACTGTAAAGAAAAATTAGAACAAATCATGTATCTTTTATATGTACTTCTTTGTGTTGATCTGATAAGAAAATTTTCAAACGGTTAGATTGTTATCCAACGAATGTTGGCTTGTTTAATTTTTCCTTTAATATAGATAAAAAACCTTGAAATATAATGGTAAGCAAAAATTAGCAAGAAGAGGATTTGTGGAAAAATGATAAATGAAAAGTATGGGAGAACAAATGAACATTGCAGGACACCGTGGTATGCAGCAGTTCTGATTAATCAGGATAAGAAAAAAAAATAAAAAATTTCACGGGCGCCATTGAGAGGAACAACCATGTAATCAGCCGGGATCCTATTTTAAGTGGTGGGTCTGGGTGACTGGTAGGGAATCATGGCGGAATGTTTTGTGAATGAATATAAATTAGCAAGAAGAGGATTTAGTGTTCACCTGGGAGTAACAGGTGTGCTGCTCAGAAATCAAAATGATTGTTAAGTGGAATGAACAGAAATACCTGTGTAATGATTCTGGCCTGACTGATTATCAGTGTTTACATTCTGCTATGCTACCCGCTGCTAAGCTGAGTGCTCATTCTTTCCAACTGTGCCAACCACGCCCACTCACACTTCTTGAAATCCTTTTTCTCATCCAAGCTACTAACTTGTCTCGCCCTCCCAAGTGGTTCCTCACCCTGTTGGTGATGGCGTGCTGTTATTCAGAGGATTGATTTTTTTTTTATACGTTCGCATTTGTGTTTGGCTGAATTTTCTGGTCCTCTTGTCTAGTCATTAGAAAATGCTTGTGATTCTTTATTTAGGAAATCATAATCAGAGAAGGGGGAAGTGCATTTGTGATCAGGCCCAAAGAATTTTTTTTCTTTTTTCTTTTTGAGAAGAACATTTCAGTCAAATTCCAGCTACAAGTGTTTTAGGTTAAAACTAGCAGCTTTGGACACATGTTGATGAGGTACCCACCTTTTTTTTTCTTTTTTTTGTAAAAATAAAGTTGCCAATTTAATTGTGTAGACTAAAGAAATCTTCGGACCACTGGACCATTCAAAAATATGGCTATGCTTCAATTAAGCATCCCATCAAACCTTTGGCTGCATGTTAAGTGTTTTCTATCCCTCACAATTCCCCTGTATTTAGCGTATTTATCCCTCTTTTAGGATGTTTTTTTTCCAGTTCCCCTGACCCTACTGCAGACATTCCATGTTCCAAAAACTAATTTCAGGGAGATGCTTACTGAACCCCCCCCCCGAACACCCCAACCCCCACACCTCCACCAAAGACGACCAACCTGCACCGTGCCCCATACATACACACTTCATCATTCTTTACCTTCACTAGACATGCATATACTTTGGTTTATTTTGCTGTAAAATGAGTGTTATATTTTTGTTTTTTACTCGAGGAATCAACCTCAGTCGTTTCACAGGATGTAGAGCTTTGAATGGTAACTAGGTGACTGTCAGAGAGTAAACCAAAACTTATTGGCTTATTTTTCTGGCTAATCCAATCACAGCGCTCTCTGACAACCAGTCGCCTGGAACGTTCATTGAACAGAGCATTGCTTTGGACAGATACGCACAGGTTTCACAAGCAACCTCCTCCCCACATCCCGCTCTCTCTTATTGTGCCTGCGCAATTGAAGTATTTTTAATCCGCACATGGTGCACAAATTATTTTATTGCTTGCACGCTGTCACTTTCATTAAAAAAACACCACCTCGCATAGTCTAAAATCCGGGATAATAATCCGACTCAAGTGCATCGGTGAACAACTATCTACATCAGGGAGGCTCCCGGAACTTTCAGGAGACTTGGGATGTCTGCTACTGAAGGAAATTATCCTCACAACACGATGCTGTTACCAAAATGGTTCTCCTTAGGGATGCTATAAATTTCTTAGAACTTAATATTTTGCATATATGCCAAAATCTTTAATTTTGGTCCTACTTGACTAGAGGACCTTCTTATCATGATTGCTTTTAACCTGCATGGTTTGTGGCAAACTGCAAACAACATATCTTTCTTGTTTTCTTGCCAAATTTCCAAAAATGCTGGGTGTGGAATTCATGACTTACTCTTGCCTGGTCAAGAGATTCTTCCACCTTAGTTATGGATCCCTGTAGCACCTTAGCATAAGCCCATTTGTTGCTTTCCATGTCCTTGTACGGTCTATCGGTTTAAGTGATCTGAAGTATCTCTGTAGTTTTCGAGGTTGTGCCTAACTACTTTCCTTCTAAGATGATAGATTGAGTAGCTGTTCCATCGGATGTCCCAAGTTTTGAGTATTTGTCTTCGACCCAACCAAATCTTAGCAATGTTTTCCCACAAATTTTATTTAACCAATCTCAACAGCTGGATCTAAACAGAAAGAAATTTACACCCACACTCTAGAAACATATTAGTCAATACGACCAAAAAACTGGTTGTATTTGACCAATATAGTTGGTGTGTGTCCAACCAATCCTTTGGTCATAACAACCAATCTAATTTTTTGTGTTTTTAACAATTTATAATCGTAAAAGGGCAAACCAAGACAAATAGGTCAATTTAAACAAAATATTGGTTAAGTAGTAAGTGAAAGCAATCCTTTGGTTGAAAGGCATTCAACACCACTGTCAAGACTAACTTCTCTCAGAATGTAATACTACTTAATACTAATGTTACAACAGAGTTAATGCAAAGAATAACATGTTGTATATGAGCACATCACTGTGATACTGCATAACTGTTACAAACTCCAGTTGACTATAGCCAAAAACTCAGATTAGTAAACCATCAGTACCATTTGTATTGGTTGTTTGGTTAAACAATTAAATCGGTTGATCTGAAACTAGTGGCTTGGTCAGTTTCTGACCAATTTATTGGTTAATCTAACAAAAATTGGTTTAACGTCTAGTTTTTTTTTTTTTTTTTATTGTTTTACAATCTAGTCCGTTCACTAATTACGTGACCTCTAAAGATCACAATTGCAGTGCTGGTTTTTATTTAGGGGTATCAAAACGAGTTGGAGTGAATCCAAATTTATGCTATAATCTTCAGATATTTATTTATAACTTTGTTCAGATTTAAATGAGGTGGGTTGTTTTGCAGTTCACTGCCACTAGACTGGATTGACAAGCAAGAACAACGAAAAAAGATAATGTTTCACTATACGTTTGTCCTACCCTAAAAATTAATGAAGAAAAAATTTAGGAAAGTTTTTAGAAGTATTTAAAGTATGTAAAGATTTTTTTCTGTATGTACCGCCACTTTATACAGTAGTTCTTGCTTGAAGTTAGTGACAATATGTAGAAACTCTGCTCCTTTAACCCAAGATAATGCCACATGGCAATGATACAATGCTGCTCAAATCAGCTCACCTACTTAGTCTGAACCAGGAAGTCAATTCTAAATATAGCTGTTAGTATATAATCAGAATAGATGTACTGGAGTTACGATAAAAGCAGATGTCGTACAGAGAGTAAGCATATGCTTTGCACACTGACGTCCTCCCTCAATCACAAAATGGATAAGCTACGCTCTTCACACACAAGCAGCCGCATACATTAGATTCCCCACCAATCAGACATCAAAAAGCTGTGTGAATGTTTCCTGCCAACACCTTTGATCTATTCCAATGCGTATCATTCAGCCGCATGTTTCTCCCATCTCCCTCCCTCATATAACAGTAATTTGTCCCCACCACTGATTATCTGTTATCTGGAGGCCATCAGCGAGGCTGATTGGGACATTCACAAAATTCCATCTTTTTTCTTTCCGTTGTTCGAATGTATTTTTCTTTTTCCTCCTGCCTCCTAAAAGTAGTAAAAGTCTTAAGGAATTTATTTTTTAAACTGTAAAATATGAATTCTTCATTTTGTTTTACATTAACACTTAGATTGAGAAATCACACAATTCATACAATAAATAAAAAATACGGTTTGTTGTTTGGATTTCCCTTGACATGTCATATTGATTACAAAAGTAAAGAAACCTGCAGCGTTATGAGTTTTCATCTGACAATGGTTGTATTTTTAATTGGTTCTAAAAGCAATGATTCTCAGCAGAGTAGAGTACTGCAGTCAGCAGAACCTGCCCTCTTATATTTTACTGGTCAGCCGATACCGTCTTAGACATAGGAGGCCAAATCCAACACAGTAAATAGTATAAATTTTTAGACTTTGACTCATGTTTTTGTGAGGGTCCACAGAGCTCTATAACCTGAACTCTCTTCTTGTGAGATCTGTTGCTTTGCTTCCTCTGTGTGGGATATTTGTATAAATGACCTACGCTTTAGATTGGTATGTGGTTCAACCCATAGATGACTTGAAGCTGAAAGAAGATTCTCAACTGTAATGTACCGTCAGGGATTTTTTACCAAATGCAATCCTTTTTTTAAGAATTCACCAAAAAATGCAATAATTCCATCACCAGCTATTTAAAGCTGCAAAAAAACATTAAATAATCTGGTACAGAAGTAGCCAAATTTGGAAACTTTCTTTTTTATTTCTTTACTTATGAAGAAAAACAGTGGCTGAAAAAAATCATTCAGTAAACATAGAAATATAAAACTTCAATGTCTTCAATAGTATGAGACCTAAATTTCAAGTAGACCTGTACAGGGTGTACCCCGCCTCTCTCCCATTGACAGTTGGAGAAGGCAGCAGCACCCCTTGAACCCCAAGCAGGGATAAGCTTGTCGGAAAATTTATGAAGGGAAAATCAAATATTTACCTATACTGTAAAATTCACAATACTATTAAAACTTATCACACAGCATGATGTATTTTAATTAAATAATCTAAAATGGGTTATGAATGTTGATGCAGTTGCCTTTTTCCACTTTACCAAAACAGTCCTACACCCCATTTACACTACCCTTTTGAAACCAAGCCGAGATCAGTCAATGCACAGTAACCGAGATAAATGTTGAATGTAAATGGCTCGCCAAACTGAACTGGACCGTGCCAGACACAACCGAACCTCGCCAAGCTGGTATTAGTTCATCAGTAGGGCTTGGCGCGGTTCAGTTCTGGCTCGGTTCTCTGATAACAAAGAGTGCAGGAGCAGACATTCATAAAGACACTAGCTCCCCTTCCTTGCCACATTATTTCCAGTCATGATTCTGCTTAGCAGTGTGATGAACCTCAACGTCTGTTGTTGTTTCCTGCGTCTGTAATCCCTGATTAGAGTATCGTTTGTCGTAGCCACTTCCCAAAAGCCGACTCTGTCTTTGGTCAAATTCACCAAAGGCTGCCTTCTTTGCCTGACTCTCCTCAAACAATGAAATATCACAATTATAACCAGACTTCCTGAATGTTACGGACTCCACTATGTTGATTTGCATAATTCCCTCTAGAGAGCAGTAGTACCATTGATTGTCACTAGTAGGTGGGAAACCGTGCTAGCGTGATGTGTAAAAGGTCGTAAGGAACCGAGATAAGCACGGTTAACTGATTTAAGCTCGGTCTGAACTCGGCGTGGATCGGTTTGCAGAGGGGTAGTGTAAATGGGGCTCTAGAGCAGGGGTCACCAACCTTTTTAAGGCTGAGGGCTACTTCATGGCTACCGAGTCATAGGAAGGGCTACCAATACTGACCTATGAACTGAAGGGATTAGTGTTCACCTACAGTAAATCTCATCCATAAAAACTCATTTTTATTCTTATTTTATTCTTTTATAATTTTCTTTTTAATATTGTCATTTTGCTGAAATATAATGAAATAGTTAACATGATGAAATAATACATAAATGATTAAAAAAAAGTAAAAAGAAGAAAAATTAAACTTAACCCACTGAGTGAGTTCTTCCGTTTTCAGAAGACGAAGAGGGCACCCCCACACCCCGCGGGCACCGCGTTGGTGACCCCTGCCTGACATATTTTTTTTGCATGGAGAGTGGATGTTCTCACTCTGCATGTTTTGGTTCACTCCAGGCACTCCCCCTTTTTTCTACTATCCAAAAACATGAATATTAGGTTAACTGGTTTCCTTATCGCCCTCACATGTAAGAATGCATGCTTGTTATTCCTATTCTGATATGTCTTTGTGTTTCTGATCTGTGAACAACCCAGTGTGTATCAATCAGCAACAGTTGCTTTGTTTTGGGTTTGTTTGTTTTTTACAAAAGTTTCTTAAAGTGTCTGAGACAAAACGCTACACATAAAACTCATTTTGACATGGCATACATTGCTTTAGGGGATTTGAATTAAAAGTTTTCCAAACTTTGCTTTATTGGCTCTCTGTCCTTAAGATAAACGACTTTTTGGTGAAAGCTTAAAGCTTAATCTTAGTTGGGAGACATAAAACATGCACACGCCCCTTAGTCTCCTGCTTTTTATGCAAATTCAGTTTATAATACAATTAGAGCCTGTCCTGATATGTCATACGCTAATGCAATTTATGACCGCAGGATTGATGGAGGGTTGTTTCCCATTAATGTGGAAATGAAGAGAAAATGTAAGTCTTAAAATAGCCTCCTATGTTAAATGGTTGGAATTTAACAGAGCTATAGCAGCTTACTTTGCATCCCTGTCATTTCTCCTCATTTTCTTTAAAGTACAGAAAAATAGGAGGTTTAATAATTTCCTCTCTTCCTGGAGTCCCATTTCCACTGTACTGGAAATGAAAGATAAACATCTTTGTTCCTTTTTTCTTTTCTCAGCATTTCTTCTTCCAAAATGTGCAGCCTTTTAAGTCTTGCTTTTATTTTCTTCGTATTCAGACACCTATTGTTCCCCTTATGCTTTTCGTGAAACATAACATACATTATCCATAAAATGCTTAGATTTTCTGACACTCACTCTACAGTTATCCAAATATTTCTCATACTATGTTTTACAGAAAGTTTGGTATCATTTATGCCTGTTTATTTAACCTCAATTACCTGTTTTATATTATTAAGGTCTAATATGAACAAAGTGGAGAACTTTTAATTAGTAATGAAAAACTCCAGTAGTAGTGTAATATGACATAAACACTGTGTGTATGGATTTGTGTGGTGACTAACAGTTATTAGCAGCATGAACACATTTTCATCCCTTCACAGACTACAGACCTGAGAAATCAGGAATGCAGAAAGGAAACAGTTGCATGTTGAAAACATGCTGCTAAAGAGGCAGGCGAACAGATGGAGTTGTGTGGGCTGATGATGGGCTTGACACACTTGATATCTCCTATAAGGGTTCAATTAGGTTAAATTGAATGTGCACACGTATGCCCCCATAATCAGGACAAAAATAAAATAACAGAAGCTGTGCTTAGTTTATGTGCAGCTCCATTTCTCTTTCCTGGAAATGAAACTCATCTGTTGATCCTATGGACTCTTTACAGAAATGTAGATCAACTGTCTAGCTCCAAAGTCCTGATAATTTTTTTTTATTTTGATTTCTGAGCAGCTGTTTCTTTTCACAAGTCCAGCTTTTAATAAGTATAATAATTTTAGGTCTCCATTCTCTCTTAGTATTATACTCTGGAGATCGTTAACAGTAATTGGTTATTATGCAGTACACTGTCAGAGCAATGTTTTTATCAATATTGGACACTAGGTACATGTTTATCCGGATGGATGGATGGATGGATGGATGGATGGATGGATGGATGGATGGATGGATGGATGGATGGATGGATGGATGGATGGATGGATGGATGGATGGATGGATGGATGGATGGATGGATGGATGGAATGGTTTTAACTATACTAAAATATAAAGCAACCTGTAAATGGAATTGAACCAAAGACCAAGACAGAAGTTTAGATTTTGTGATCTACAACCAACCTATGAGAGGAGAAAATGAGTTAATCAACTTTTGACTGGTAAGTTGATCAAGAAAGATAAAAAAGCACAAGGTTAAGTAGGAAGATATCTATGAAGAATCTTGTGGGCATTGTTCCTAAAAGTGACCAGTAGGAAGAAAATTCCTAATTTAACACTGACCTCCATCTCCATCTTTTCCAGAAGACCTTTTTAAAATGCACATTTGCCACTAACTAGTCTTCTGGTTCACAAAAATATAATAACCTGAAGTGCCACTGAGCAAATGAGACATGACATTTAGAAGCTGAAAAAACTATCTATACTAGTTTTAGTTTCCACAACTTGAAATCAGTAAGAGTAGTTAAATTCCATTTAATGTGTCAGCTACTGCCTACAGTATAAATGTCCCACACGGTTTTGTTAATCACAAATATTTAGCCGCTGGGCATGAATCAAACTTAATCTTGCTGCCAGCTCATCCTATTTGCTTATTCTGACTGCTCTTTGTTGCCAGCACTCGAACAAAAACATTCAACTTTCCAAAGGTTTGCTAAAGTTGAGGCTATGTTTGAATCATATTTGGCTCTTATCTGGTTTGACTTGTTTTCTGAGACATTGGAGGTATTTCCGTGGAGTTCATCATTGTACTGTTATTTCTTATCAGCTTTATGACGGCTTAAAATGTAGATATAATGGTAGATTCTACAGGGAATTCAAAACATAACTATAGTGTGAAAAATCTAAAAATGCTTGTTTCAATTTTAATGGTATCAATTTAATAACTTTCCTCAAAATACTACACACAATTTCATGATAACGTGGAAAAATTTTATTTTTTTTTTATTTGTGTGTATTTATTACAAATAGAAAACTAGGAAATTCATCCATCCATCCATTTTCAAACATGCTTATCCCAAGTGTGGTTGCGAGGTGTGCTGGTGCCTATCTCCAGCTGTCAAAGAGCGAGAGGCGGGGTACACCCTGGACCAGAGATGGCAAAAGTACTCACTTTCCGTACTTGAGTAAAAGTACAGGTACTTGTGTTCTAACTTGAAACCTTTGGTGTTTATCTGACAATAAACTTTCTTGGTCTCCCACCGGAGAAATTTACCTCTGCATTTGTAAAGTGAGTGTAAACTGTGTCGATCGACAAAGGTTCTTCAAACTTCTCAGATCATACGTGCACTACTCTAACCCACTAGGCCAACACTCTCCAAACATTCCCTCAAGAGAAAAATCAAAAATTAAGACTTAATACAAAATGTTATTTTAAAAGAACTAAACATTTGAGCGTCTATTTTTCCCCCACATTATTTTAGTGTAGCTTAATCTCAATCGAAATTACTAAAAAATAAAAAATCATGCTAATCTCAGTTTGCTGTGCAAAAGTTATTGAAAGAAAAATCAAATTTTAGCTTAATAATCGATAAACGAATGATAGATGTTGCAAAATGCAGCCAACAAGGACAAATCCTGAGAAAACCTTTTTTATCTGTTTAACAAGCTGTACACCCATTGCACTTATTCCATTTTAGTTCACTTCCGAATCTACTGGCTCAGTTTGAGTAATGAGCCTTCATGCACATGCCCCTACCTTATAGCACAGTGGCATTAATCAAGGCTGGGCCTTAAACCCAGTGGATTTCTTTTGGCAGAGTAAGTATAAAGCTTGCTCTCAATACACAATATAACTAGCAAAACTGATGTGGAAATAGTCAGTGTTTATACTACAAAAGGGCAGGTGGAAAGGAGTACCTGCTGTACTTTCAAATCCAGGGGAGTTTATTGTAGATTAGTGAGGGTGTAAACTTTGCAGAAACATCAGAGCTGTGCCTTGGCTCAGAAGTTACACTTGAAAGGGAGTGTCTTTCTGCAGTGCTGTCTTAATAAAGAAAGACTATCATGTTTAATTTGAAGGTAAGATTAAAATCTCCTGCTACAAAACAGCAATTGTTGTACTGTATGTAAGACTGATAGGGTTAAAGATGATGTGATTTTAGAAAATGTTTAATTTAAACTACGTCCTGGTAACGTGAACTTCCTTCACGTCTGACTGTTGATCGGAATCTGATGTACGGAGTGTGTCTGTGTGCCTGTGTGTGAGAGCCAGTTTTTTCATGAGCCCTGTTGGCTTTCTTCACCAACATGTCAGTCTGTGTCTAGTTAGTGAGGACACATGCAACCAGAGTTTTCCGACTCTTCTTCTACCCGTCAACAGCCTTTAGCGCAACCATCATCATGGAAAATTGGCTTCTTTCCTTCTTCCCTCTCTTTCATCCTCTCTGCTCCTCTCTGTTAAAGCACACTTCATCCACTCATCTTTCTTCACTGCGATCTCATGGCTCCTGGATGCTGGATAAGAAAACAAACAGCTGCTTCTTCGACTGGCAGATTTCTAATGAGTTACTCCCTTACACGCCAGTTGTTCTGATGCATGTGGGTCATTCTGCTCTTCTTCACAGGTGTTTAAAATAATCTCTAATGAACTTGCCAGTAAGGAAGTATTTATATAAGCTTTTTATGAAGACACATTCTTTTAGTTAAATTTAAGTAGTACCAAAGAGAACACAATTGCACAGATATTTAACGCACCGAGGTCATTTCTCAAAACTCTTCTCAAAATCTTTGAAAACCTTATTTCAGTCAATCCTTTCTGGCTTTTAAAGCAATTAATTATCTATCTAATAGATATTGCTACTAATTTAATTATATCCTTGTATAATCAATCTATACATCTTTATAAGCCATCCATTTAATCAAACTATAAAGGTATCATTTATCAAACTAATTCATATTTTCACATATTTCTTTTATTAAAAGCTTAAGAATTTGCTGAAAGACTGTACAAAATATATGCAAACCTCAGAAAACATGTCTAAGATGATAAATGAAGGTTTAGTAACATTATTAGCAAAGTAATTTAGCTGTAGTGTAGGGTTGCAACTAATGATTATTTTTCGATGTAAATCCCTGTATTGTCTGACAATGAGGGAAATTCACTCTCTGCATTTACCCCATCCTCTTGGGGAGCAGTGGGCTGCCACTGTTGGAGCCCGGGGAGCAGTGGGGGGTTAAGGGTCTTGCTCAGGGACCCGGAGTGGCAGTCCGTGGGAGTGAGTGGAACGTGAACTAAGAACTTCTGGAACCCAAGCACTTTGCTCTAACCACTAGGCCACCACTCCCCGTCAATCGATTAATCTCTCCATTATTTGTTTGATTAATTGAATAATATCTGAAAGAAGTCTGAAAGAAGACTTTTTACAAAATTAAACCAGGTTAAACTAAGTGCCAGTCCTATGTCTTTCACTTGCATTTGTTTTGAGCCCTAGCACTCGGTTTTGCGCGCTCATGTGTTATAGTTATAAGAGCTAGGGTGAAGTGCCCTTCAACCCTTAAAATAATTTAGAAACTTAGAAACTTGGAATGAAATTGCTTCCCAGAATATTTTGCAAACTCATTCAGGAAAATGAGAAATGGCGTCCCGCTGTGGAAAAGAACTGCATAAATGTAAGTATATTTTTACAAATAACGACGCATTAAAAAAAATATGTCAGAATATCATTGCTATGCATAAATACAACAGAATTTCATACCGTTGTGTTAAAACATGAATACTTCAAAATCACTATTCTTCGTAATAAACAAATCTACCGAGAGTTAATTTTTTTACGTAAATTAGGATGATTCTGACTGCGGTGAAGTTGGTTAGAAGCTGGAGACGCTGGCCGTAATAATCTGATCCCTCAGTCAGATCAACAGTAAGCTAGATCCCGCTGACTATGTGGAGGTTGAATATCCAGTATCCAACTTCTAACCAACTTTACCGCAGTATGATTATGCATGACAGCTTTTAACAAAATCTCGTTATCACCATTTCTATCTTGACATGTAAAATTTCCAAGGTCACTATAGCAGCATAGACGGTATAACATTATGCATAATTGTCACTGCGCTTTTCTAATGCACAGCGCGGACATGGTAACTGTCATAAGGTATGATTTTTCAGGTTTATGAGTAATATCTCTGCAGTTCCTGGGCCAAAAAAAAAAAAAACTGTTGTCCTATGTCTTCTCCGTCAGCACAATAATTTATCATTATCAAAAATTACCAAGAACAACATTTGAGTGTTTGCTTTTCCTTATAAAAATGTCAGTCTCCCATACTCTATTGGATCCTGCGCTTCAGCCAAAATATAAATCTAGAAGATCAACGCAACATGTGTTGTCTTGTGTCTAATCTGGTTATGTGGGCTAATGTTTCAGGGACTGTGGAGCAGACCAAAGCCCTAATAAAATTTAGAGCAGAAAATGAGGAGCAGTTCACCAAAAGCAACTCTGGGAGATAGTAGCCTTACCAGCTGTTTTAACCATCACATTCTGATCATGCATTCACCCACCCTAGTGTTCATCACTGTAGGACAGTAAGAGCTCGGCCTTAAGGGCAAAATCACTGACTAACAGGCAGCAAAAAAGTGGGAGCCGGGTCCATCGTCCACCAATGCACCCCCACCAACACCGATGCCCTCCACAGCAGCAGGCCCTTCTGCTCCTTTCACACCAGCTGCTCAAGCACACCCCACTCCATCTCCCAGAAAGAGGGCAAGAAGAAACAATAATGTTCTTTTTTTTCCCCTTCAAACAAGAGTAGGAGAAGGAGCAAAAAAAGCAAGAGGAAACTGATGCCAAAACTGAGAGCTTCCTTGGCCTGTTAAAAAAGCTTGTGGATAAAATCAGTGATAACTGTGGTGTGTTTACCTATTAGTGTGCAATCAGTTTCAACTTGTTTGGATGTTTTTTTTTTTTCCTCCCGTTTAATTCAAATATTATTCCATATTGTGAAATAGTTTTATATTTTATACATTTGTAAAATGTGAGTTCAGCTTTCTGAATACCAATATTTTTCTAAATCAAATTGCTTGGTTGTTGTTTTTTGGTTAAGCATCATCAATTCATACAGCATGTCACATCATTAGAAATTGAACGACAAAGTTATTGTGCATAATATAGAACTTTAATCAAATTTATTAAAAATATGACACAGAGCAACAATATACACCATTAACAGTAATTATATACAAATTCCCATAACACATATCAAATATGTGCCTGAACTTAACAATTTACAGGTTTTGCCTGCATGGTTTATTGAATATAAACCTTTATAATTTAAATAGGACAATCTATGGAGTGATGGGGGCTGGATCCGAATGTGGCAACCATCAATTGCACCAGCAGCTTTATTGAGGATGGGTGTCCCAGAAAGTTGACCAAATCCATGACCCACAGTGTCCACATTTGCTGGGCTTCGAAAGTATATTGCTCTGCTCAAATTGTGCCAAATAAACTGTGCTATCTTGTGGACAATTCTATGGATGGTGGACATGGGAATATTAAAAACATGTGACAGCACACGGTAGGACAGACCATGGGCAAGCCTGTAGACGGTATATCAGAACTTTCAGCTGATGGCCCCAGCCATGGTCCTGTTCTCTCCTCAGCCGGTACTGCAGGGCATGCATGGCCTTGCTACTCAGTCTGAAGTCCTGGATGACTTCCAACTTCATGTCATACCACAAGCGCAGAATGGGTACATAATAATAATAATAATAATACATTTTATTTGAAAGCGACTTACCAAAACACCCAAGGACACTGTACAGGCAGATAAAACATTAAAAACAGGAAGCTAAAAAGTACAAGCATAAAGATGCCACAGAAAACAAAACAGCAGGAAGTAAAATAAAGCCAAAGGAAGAAAAGGAAGAAAACAATATTGGAGTGATGCATATGAACTAGATGGGATAAGACTGTCTGAACAGGAAAGTTTTGAGTCTGGATTTCAAAAGAGGGAAGGAGTCCAGAGTACGGAGATCCGGAGGGAGGGAGTTCCAGAGGTGAGGAGCAGAGCGACTAAATGCCCGGTTCCCCATTGTGACAAGACGGGCCGAGGGAACGGAGAGCTGGAAGGTGTGGGAGGGTCGTAGGGAGCGGGTGGGGGTTTTAACGTGAAGGAGATCTGAGATGTAAGATGGAGCCAAGCTGTGTAGGGCCTTGAATGTAGTTAGGAGGAGTTTGAAGATGATTCTTTGTTTGATGGGGAGCCAGTGGAGTTGTTGCAGGATGGGAGTGATATGATGAGAAATGGGGGTCCGAGTGATCAGGCATGCTGCAGAGTTTTGGAGGAGCTGTAGTTTCTGGAGGGACTTGCTTGGAAGGCCAAAAAAAAGTGAATTACAGTAATCGATGCGTGAAGTGATGAGACTGAACAAGAATGGCGGTAGTTTGGGGAGTGAGGGAGGGATGGAGACGAGAGATGTTACGCAGATGGAAGTAGGCAGACCGTGTGATGTTATTAATGTAGGACTGGAAGGAGAGGGTGCTGTCGAGGACGACACCCAGACTCTTAACCTGAGGACAGGGGAGGACAGTTGAATCATTGATGGTAATCGAGAAGTTATTAGCTTTGGAGAGAGTGTGAGGTGTGCCTACTAGGAGGACTTCAGTTTTAGAGCTATTCAATTTGAGGAAGTTGGATGAGAACCAAGAATGGATTTCTTGGAGACAGAGGGTGAGGGAGATTGGTGGGAGTGAGGCAGATTGTTGAGTAGAAAGTTAGAGCTGGGTGTCGTCCTTGTAGCAGTGGAATTTGATATGATGCTTACGGAGGATGTAGCCAAGAGGGAGGATGTAGATAATAAACAGGAGGGGCCCCAGGACAGAACCTTGGGGCAAACGAGCAGAAACGGGAAGGTAGATGGATTTATGAAATTTGAGTTGTATGAACTGTGTCCTATCTGAGAGGTATGAAGTGAACCAGGTTAGAGGGGTGCGGCTGATACCGATGGATGATAGTCGACTGAGGAGAGTAGCATGGGAGATGGGGTTGAAGGCTGCTGTAAGGTCCAGGAGAATGAGGATGGAAAGTAGTCCAGAGTCAGAAGCCATAAGGAGGTCATCAGAGATCTTGATGAGTGCGGTTTCAGTACTGTGCAGAGGACGGATGCCAGATTGAAACTGTTCGTAAATATTATTGGACATCAGGTGGTTGTGGAGTTGGGAGGCAACAGATTTTTCCAGAATTTTGGATATGAAGGGTAGATTGGATATGGGACGTAAGTTATTGAAGTCAGTGGGGTCCAGGCCAGGTTTTTTCAGAATTGGGGTGACAGTAACGGTTTTGAGTGCAGAGGGGACTGAACCAGACCTTAAGGAAGAGTGGATGACTTTGGTGATGAGAGGAGCAAGTGAAGAACGGCAGGATTTAACCAGAGTGGACGGGAGAGGATCGAGCTGACATGTGGAAGGTTTAGATTTATGAATGAAGTCGGAAATGGCTTGAACAGATGGAAGGTCAAAACTGGAGAGGGTGGTTGCAAAAGATGGGTAGGGGGTAGCAGGGTCGCCTCTAGAAGCTGCAGCTCCAGATGAGGTCAGGTCTTTATGGATATCTGTGATTTTGGAGACGAAAAAGGACATAAGTTTATTGCAGAAGTCATCGGATTGCATATGATGGGGAAGGGAGTCGGGAGGTTTGGTGATGGAAGTGAGAAGGGAAATTCCCCCCTTAGTTTTGTACAAAAATAAACTTTAAACTACCTCAACTGCCGTGTATCCCTTTAGTCGTGTACAAAAAACAATTTTTCGTACAAAACTAAAGGGGTAAACACAAATCTGACATCTTGCGCATGCGTGTTGACTATGGGCATGCTGGTCTGATAGGGCTGTAATTTTGCAACTAGCAGTGTCCCATCTCTTACGGAGAAAATCTTCATTTGAACTTCCCTCATTGAGTGGACTTCATTGTAGAGGGAAATAACTAGTGTTCTCAGAACACTTATTTTTTTCGTAAATGCAAAATGTTTAATTATTCTTTTTTAAAATTTTTCATATAATTACTGTTCAAGGTGGGTTGCTCCGTCAGCTAAAGGCACATTTAGTCTCCACACTTCAGTTAACAATTAATCAATTACTAAATTAGTTAAAGATTATTTCAATAATTAATCACTATTGTTTCAGCCCTACTCTAGTGGTTCGCTAAAACACCATTAGGGTTGAAGAAAGCTCATATGAAAGGATCTCAGATGTAACCTAAGCTAGAGTTAAGGTTGTTTTTCAGAAACCTGTTCAGGTCAAATGCTTTTACAGAACTTCATACAAAGGACTTTACACAGTTTATTGTATTGATCCTATACTCTTCCCTAACAGACAGAATACCTGTCCTGAGCTCTCGTAAAACATTGTGTACAGTAGTACATCAAAGTACACCAAACATCGGAAAATGGCGTATGCTAAAAAAAAAAAAAAAAAGATCTGATCTATAAAAAATGTGCATTTTTGTACACCAAACCAAGCAGTGTTCCTTTATAAAACTGTAAACCTGTACCTCAGAGTTTGCAGAAAGGTCTCCACCTCATGTTCGGCCCTCTACATGCCCACTTCAATCATATGGTCCATAAAAAGCACCCACGGATGTTATTGTGTATTTAAATGAGCCAGCTGATCACTGTTATTTAATGGTTACCAATGACCACAGGGTTTAAAACACAGTTTAACTGAGACAGAAATAGATGTGTTGGTGAGTAAGGTGGAGAGTTGGATAAATATGTTTGGTAACCACAGCTGGGTTCGTGACACACATATTTTAAAAAGCTTGAAGTGGGGGCTTTCCAATATGGCCACGTAGCAAGCAGTTGATTTTGCTGGGCTGCACAGCACATGACCTACAATTTGAGCAGATTATGGCCCTCTTATCTACATTTCTCAACTAAACTTGGTATTATGAGCTTTCCTTTAACTCTCTCCAGCACAATGGGAAAGTTGAGTCCCATCTGGCTAGAGCAGGTAACATGGCTATAGCTGCTACCAAGCAGCCAGACTAACACACTAGATTGATTCAACAATCTGCCACGTTATTGAGGAAACCCCTCTCAATATTTTATCTGCCCATCAGAAAGTGGACACTGACGGAAATGCTTAAGAACCTGGCAACTGAAATAAAGGCAATGGCCTGATACACTTCAATAGTGGAGAGTGGAATTGCAAATCAGGAATATTGCCTAGGCGAAGATATGGCCAGTATGTAAACACTGTAGAAAGGCGTTCTCACAATGGCACAACAAATTGATGCCATCAAAAATACAGGGAGGAGATAGAATGATTGTGTGCTTGATTTGGGAGAGGGCCTAGGGACAGGCACTGAACCTATAAGAGTCTTTTATGTTGCCTGAATTCTTGCACATTAAAAACCAAACGTGGCAGGATCAAGCTTGAAAGGCTGCACCCGATGCTGGCTCCAAAGCCGGGGCCTACTCAACAACCAAGAGCAGTGCTAGTTAGGGATGGGAATCGAATTAGAGCCGGTTCCGTGTGTTCCAATTCCAACGTAAACATCTGTGCAATGCTTATGTTACATTTTTTATCCAGTTTTCTGCTATAAAGTGCTCAGTAGGAAGGAGTTTGCAACTTGTATGTGCAACACTGAGCTGATTCATCAAGCTGCACCAAGAAGGTACTGTAGTTATGAAGATATCACTAGCCTGCACTAATGTGTACACTGGCGTTCAAGTAGGTCATCAAACTTATCTCCCATCTCCTTCCCGCCTTTAGAAAGTGTAGGAAATTGAAGTATTTGTAGGCTAGGATACCAGAATGCTCAACTTTGTCTGAAACATCAATGGAGAGTGTCCTCACAGCTCACTGTATGCAAATCCTAAAATCATAAAAAGGAGCCCTAAAATCAAACTGGGCCACTGTGAGGAAAGCTGCGAGTCTGACAAGCTTTCATGCCTAATGTTTTTGGATCTAAGACCAAATACCAATACAGTAGCACATAAAAGAAAGAGGTCACTTGGCTATGTTTTGTTGTACACGTTTACCCACACAGACTCACACACTCAAAGGCTCACTGGATCTTATTGGCGAGGTGATCTTCTGGTGGAGACACAAAAAAATGTTTGGGATCCTCTGTGGACTCATGAGTGACAGCCCCCATTATACCGGAAAAGGAGGACATATTTTTTACTAGAAAATCCTCTATTGTCCTCTGGTTCTCCTGTCTCTGAACTTTCTATGGTTAGTTATATATACTTGCCTAATTCAAACACATTTTTACACACTACTGGCAACTATTGAATGAAAGAATAAAAAAAGACAAAGCAATGATCACTGTCTCATTAGATGCTAAAAAGAATTAGGGGCTAGTAAAAATGTGCTTTTCAGTAATCACTATTCTTTTAGAACCCCATATTCTCCTTTAGTATCGTTCTTGTTTAAGTGCGTTGCAACCAGACTTTATACAATGGGACTTGCACTGGCATAAATAAAGCTTAAAGTTAGCTTCCTATGTTTCAAAGATCTGCACTTAATACCTGAAGCAACTTAAGAATAATGATGCCAACAAATATAGGTCAAAATGAGGGACATCTAAATATAACAGAACAAAGTTTTAGAGAAACTAGCAAGGTGCTCTCATTCACTTCATAGTTAATACTGTTGACATTTAATGCCTTTTTATAGAGTTCTTGTCCATTCTTAGATTTTTCCTGAACTCACTAATTAAGCTGTTTTTCCCGTCACGTAGATTCTTGTTAAATATGGAAGACCATTCTTCAAGCTATTTATTCCTGGCTGGGAAACAAAATAATATCATTCATCATTACAATACCATACAGTGGTATTTAATAACTCACCCACTGGATGATATTTTGCCATCACTGCATATTAAATAAAGCACATATACTATATCTGTAACTCTTACATCTGCACATGTACATCTGCCGGGTTTGTTGCTGAAGAACTTGGTCTTATTTGACAAAAAAAAAAAAGCGTTGCTCTTAACTACAGTTCCAGAAAAGCAATATTTAACTATATATTTCTCAACATTTGTCTCACATTGTGCTGAGGCCAGATAAACTTGGATCTTTTGGACTAGTTTGACTGATATTATCCTCCATATCACATTATCTCCATAGTTGAGTAAACAGGAAGTCATTGATTCCCAATTGAAAAGTCCCTACATGTTTTGATTAGCTCAAAATAATGAGGTATAAATCCAACCAAATTTGAGATATTGCAAATTTTATCAAAAATTATTAGGGGTCGAATAACGTAATAATGAAATTTGTGTTTAAAAGTGGAAACTTTGCTACCACTTTCACTGACTTTATTTTTCTAGTATGTTTTATTCCAGATACTGAATCAGGCTTTTTCAGGATTTTTTACACTTCTTTATAACGATAACACTGCTCCAAATTTAAGAGAAACCTGTAAAACCGACCCCTCATCTTTTCTGAACAATGTGACATACGGTTTCTTTCATGACTTTTTAGATACAAAACTTAAGCTGAAAAATAACAAAAATGTCATATTCCTGACCTTTACACACAGACCTATGCTGTGTAACACCTTGTCATTGCTCTGTTGGATCAAGTAGCTCCTCACAACAAACATCATCAGGTAAAATATTGTTCTCCAATATATAAACAAAAGAATCAACCAAAGAACAGCTGGAAGCCTTCTCACATGACTCCAATGAAATTAAGTCTAATCTCGTGTACCTTTTTTATTTCAATTTAACGTGATATTTTCACTAACAATTTAGCTTCACTTAATCCCCCCTCCTGATCCTGCAGACATTTAACAACTGTTAGATTAGTAACAGTCTAGCATAACAGCATAAAAAAAGAATTGATTACTGGATCAATGCAGTCAGAGCTGTTTTGGCTGCAAAGAGGAAAAGATGAGTAAGTAACATAAATGAAGAAAAAGAAGTTCAATTCTTTGACTCACTTGGTTCTTGCAGCTTCTCAGTTCTTTTTTTTATCTTGTTTTATATCTTTTTGTCTTGTTTTATCTCTGATGTACCAATATAATGAGTCCTTCCTTAAGAGAAAAGTGTTATTTATAGCTAAGCTCACCCTTTATCTTCCTGTGGAGCGTCTGATGGCTGTGATGCTTTCATCCAGGAGGGCCTGCTGATCTCACTCCTGCAAAGTTCTGTCATTTTGATTCAAAGGATTCGGCATTTCGCTCTTTATGCCACTGTGGAGTCCTCCTCTGCTTTTCTGTGTACATGATAATCTGCTGTTCCTTTGTGTTTTCAGCTGCTTCTTACCTCAGCATCACAAGGCTTTTACCATATTCTCTTTCTGGGTTTCTAAATCCTCCCTCTCTTTTGATGTAGAGTATTCAGGATTGGCACTAATGGAAACTCACAGAAATATACAGGTAGAAATGGCGTTATGTGGGAGAGCTTTTGATTACACACTTGCAGATTTTTTTTAATGTAGAAATATTAAAAGTATGTATGTATGCATGTATGTATATATATATATATATATATATATATATATATACATACTAGGGGTGGGCGATATAGAAAAAAAGCTTATCGATAAAAAAAAAATGCATATTGATCGATATCGATAATTATTGAAAAGATTTGAAACCATATTTTATGTGCAGCTCTGCCTGGACTTTTTATAATATTGCTAAATGATTTAATTTTAATAAAAAACTCAAACACAGACTTTGAATTAAATCTTTATTTAACCAACTTTTTTAACCATAAAAGAATTGTTTTAAAGAAAAATAACTTAAG
Source organism: Cyprinodon tularosa (assembly GCF_016077235.1). Classification (NCBI taxonomy): domain Eukaryota; kingdom Metazoa; phylum Chordata; class Actinopteri; order Cyprinodontiformes; family Cyprinodontidae; genus Cyprinodon; species Cyprinodon tularosa. The sequence goes on from NW_024039603.1 coordinate 143,417, forward strand.
AGACCTGAGTTATGTTATTAAATACTGACAAAGAATAAGCTAAAGTGACCAGAAAAGTGACCAAAATAAATATAAGAAATAAATAAATGCCCCCCCACCGCCGCCCCCGTTTCCTGCTTTAACCTGAGTTATTACTTTGAAGTTGCTGGCCCCTCAGCATTTTTATCTCAATTGTTAGAATTACGTGGGAAACTGCCCAGAACTGAAAATATATATATATTTTCCCGAAATTCCCGAAGATCCCTCGGAGGAGAGCCGCGCCGGGGCCTACACAGCTCGTACTCCTGCGGGTGTGAGCGGCTGAGATGATAAAAAAAAAAAAAAGTTGGTTGTGTTATCAGACTTCGTTTTCACTGGTTCCCTACACATTTTACAGATGACTGTGGTTTGTTTTTTGTACGACTTGCCTTGACCGAAATACTGCCAAACTGCCGAACTACAAAAACCCTTCTTTGAAACAATTTCCTCCGCCTCTCCTTGCTACGACATCTTCATGTGCTCTGTGTTGTGGTTTGAGAGGGCGGCGCTTTGTGACGGCCTGCCTGGGTCCGCGATTGTGATTGGTTAGGAGGAAGTAGTGACTAGCATAAAGCTACATGCTAGGCTACAATGAGAAGGAAGGAAAACTGCGTTTCTTTATCAAACTTTTATCGACCCTCTTTTTTTCTATTGCGGCACACGTCTATCGATCGATATAAAGAAAGGAAATATTTAGTCACATATAGCTTTTGCTTTTTTTTGTTTAAAGTTGGCATTTATTAAGGGGGGAAAGAGAAAGGTGTTTCATGAGTCACAGTTTTTGCCTGCTGAAAAGGAGATTGAAGAAAGAAACTGATAAAGCAACAAAAAAAAAACAAGTTTCAGAGAAAATGATGAATGAAAACTACTTTTAACCAAAACAACATCTGCAAGGCTGCTGGCCTATCTTCTACATCCTCCGGCGTAATGGTATAATAGCAGCTTAAGCTTGGCTACCACCTGGTAATCAGTGACATTCACTAACTGAATGGAAAATAGGACAGTGAGGATGGACTGATCTTAAGTTTTCATCAGAATTTCACTTTAATTGTTTCTACATTGCTCATTTTGACTAAATCCACATAATACTGTATATACCCAAAACACATCAAAATGGACACAGCTAAACCTCTACTTAAATATTTTTTGAGATGCAAATTTTTCTTTTACAGCTTTAATTTTCCATCCTTCTTTACGCTAGTTTTAATGTTAAGATCAAGCTGCGGTCTTTATGGTAGCAAGCCTTTTTCTTAATGGGGCAACAAGTTTTACTGTTTCAAGCAGTCCGATGCACATATTTTGTTTCCATTTTAAGATACTTGTACTGAGAGCTTGTAAAGATCAGGCTTTAAGTCTCCAGAGAACTGATTACTCACACACTTGCTTCTCACTACTCATGCTTTTGAAAGGCCTTTGTCAGCTTGTTGGAGGAGGGCTGCAGGTTTTTTGCTGTATATGGGTTTCTCTGCTGGACACCATTCATCAACATTATGTCTTCAGTTGTTGGATTCTGAGGCTGCCTCTGCTTCTCTCTCCAACACCTGCAGCTTTTCAGTATGCCCTGTTGAGCATCAACTTGATAAAAAGTTGGTCTAATGGCACACATCTGAAACAGTGATTAAACTGAGAAGCACATCCAAAGCAAACGTTATATGAACAGTTAATTTCCTGAACATCAGTAAACCGCTGTTGGACTTTTTACTTTCTGCTTTGCATCACTGTCATTTCTTTTGGCTTCTGTTTGAAATCCTGGAACTTAATAAACTCAAACAGAGAGTTCAGTATGTTGAAGTGTGGTTATGGTAAAAGGTTATGGACAATTAATACCTTACCTTCAGTAGAATACTAGACCAAGTTTAGTGGAACGCTAGATTAATCTGTCTCTAAGCCTAATGCTAATAGCCCAATAGACCAAAATGGACTTCTACCATCCTGAAAAACTACAGTCTTCAAATAATTATTGGTGTTTTCTCTTAAAATTTACAGTGTCATTATATCTCCTTTAATTTGCACACACAGGAGTAATTAGTCTTATAGGTAATGAGAGTGGGAGGAGGTGAACCACTGGAGATCTCCTGTGTGAAAGGCATTCTTTGAACAAGTTCTCATGTAAGGTTTGCAATCGGATCCATCAGTTGAATAAATCAGAACTTAGAGAAATACCCGACAGGAACGGGACACTGGTAAATGATGGGTTTATAATAAGCGAGGTAATAGAATAGAGCATCGAAATCCAATTCATTCGGTTCTTATGCACAGATGATTGTCTGAGGGAACCAGTGGGCAGGCAATCAAATTTATAAGGGTGGCAGCAAACTGTACTGATTGCAAGGTGATTAGCAGTAGCTGCACCTCCTGCTAACTCTTTCATCGACAAAACGCCCCACTGCTGTTTTAAACCAGAGTCTGAAACGCCAAGCAAATCTAACAAATGTATGACAAATACTATAGCATGTTTATAACCTAAGGTTTATTTTGTTGTAGGGCTGGGCGATATAGAAAAAAAGCTTATCGATAAAAAAAAATGCATATTGATCGATATCGATAATTATTGAAAAGATTTGAAACCATATTTTATGTGCAGCTCTGCCTGGACTTTTTATAATATTGCTAAATGATTTAATTTTAATAAAAAACACAAACACAGACTTCGAATTAAATCTTTATTTAACCAACTTTTTTAACCATAACAGAATTGTTTTAAAGAAAAATAACTTAAGAGACCTGAGTTATGTTATTAAATACTGACAAAGAATAAACTAAAGTGACCAGAAAAGTGACCAAAATAAATATAACAAATAAATAAATGCCCACCCACCGCCGCCGCCCCCGTTTCCTGCTTTAACCTGAGTTATTACTTTGAAGTTGCTGGCCCCTCAGCATTTTTATCTCAATTGTTAGAACTACGTGGGAAACTGCCCAGAACTGAAAATATATATATATTTTCCGAAGATTCCTCGGAGGAGAGCCGCGTCGGGGCCTACACAGCTCGTACTCCTGCGGCTGTGAGCGGCTGAGATGATAAAAAAAGTTGGTTTCGTTATCAGACTTCGTTTTCACTGGTTCCCGACACATTTTCCAGATGACTGTGGTTTGTTTTTGGTCTGACTTGCCATGACCGAAATACTGCCAAACTGCCGAACTACAAAAACCTTTCTTTGAAACAATTTCCTCCGCCTCTCCTTGCTGCACAGCTTCATGTGCTCTGTGTTGTGGTTTGAGAGGGCAGCGCTTGGTGACGGCATGCCTGGGTCCGCGATTGTGATTGGTTGGGAGGAAGTAGTGACTAGCATAAACCTCCATGCTAGGCTACAATTAGAAGGAAGGAAAACTGCGTTTCTTTTTTGTCGAACTTTTATCGACCCTCTTTTTTTCTATTGTGCCACACGTCTATCGATCGATATATATCGTTATTGAATTATCGCCCAGCCCTATTTTGTTTTTGTTTTTTTCTTCAGACAAATGGCATCATTTAGTGCAGAGCCTCAGAGGACAGTCATGCTATCAGATCATCATCATCAATGGTTTTCATGCCTTAGGATTTTTTTATCTTAAAATTGAACTGGAGCTCAAGGCTCCTCCTGTTTTTACTGAACAAATTATCTAGAAATAAGTCACATTTTTCAGATTAATTTGAGTAAGTAAATTATTTGATTTGCAAATGGAATGAGTACTTTTATTCTTTAAATAAGAAAATTAGACTCTATGTACTTAAAATAGGAAAATACTATTATTTTTTCTTTATTTAAATGTAAATCATCTCGCTTCATTGGCAAAGTGTCTCACTTACCTCTTTAATCCAAGACAAAATGCACATATTTTAAGAAAAAAGGACTATTTAAATTTTTTCCTGTGCTTTCACTTCTGTTCAGTAAAGGCTCTGACATACTCAGCAGTGGCGGCTGGTGAAAAATATTTTTGGTGGGGCTGATATAGCCTAGTGTATGTCTCCAACTAATCCGGAATAAGAATTCAAATAAACAATTGGACAATACATACAATTTAACAGTAATGATTTAATTTACTATATAATAACAGTAACAGTGATGATTTGGGTCACTGTGACGGGGTTCTTTGGCCTCCAAGAATCCAGGCTCAGTCGGGTTACCGGTGTTGGTGATTGTGCTCAAAAACTCAAAACAGGGTGCAAAAGAAACTAAACATATACAAGATACTCTGGGCCTCAGCCTCCCTCCAGTTACCAGCAATGTAACAAAGAAACAGAAAACAAAAATTGCCGCTTTTCTTCCCACAGCCCTCATTAAATAGTTTAAGCCCCTACCCTCAGGCTCTCTTATTTCTGATTTCTTCTCATGAATCAGTTTTGTCCATATATTACCTCCACAAACAATTGATGTACAAAAACAAATAATTTTTACAACTTAATTCTTTTACACAGATTCATTGACTTATTCAATTACACCAAACTGGGTTTGAACCCAGCAAAGACGCAGCCAGACTGAAGATGACAAGTCCCCGTAGCATAAACACGTACACACCCACACCCCCCACACACACACACACACACACACACACACGGCTAACCCCACTGAAATATTAAGTGTGCACCCTCAATATGCCAGCAGGTAACCAGGAACAGCTTGTGTGTTTTAAGTTCATGGAGCTACTGGGCTCAGCGCGAGTGTATTGGTCCTCACAAACACAGTATAACAGGAATGTGTGTGTGGCGCGCAAAGTTAGAGAGGTTGTTTTAAGCGACGAGGTGGATTCGTCGCAGTCACAATAACCATGACATGAAATGTTCATATCCTACAACAGGGATATTCTTCTGGCAAACGGGTAGATAAATAAGGATCTCACCGAATTTGGTGGAAGCTGCATCTCGTTCGTTACATTCGCCATCTTCCCTTTAATTGTCTGCACCTGCGCTTGGGTTCAGAAGCCTGTTAAAGCACAGTATTTTCAGCGCCCCAAGACCATAAAGTTCTGAGACGCTGATTGGCCATTAAATTCACCTAGCAATAGTACATGATTGACAGATTCTTTGCAAATGTGGGGCTGTCTGATCACAGCCCCCAGAACAGAGACGGTAGGAGTCTGTCTGTGGAAATCCACAAATTAATGACAGTAGATAGGGAAATGTAGTTTATATAATTTGTTTTGCTTATATGTAAACACTGTAGAGAGTAAAACTGACATTTATGAGTTAATTTCTAAAAATATATTTTACGTTTCTCTCTTCTTATCAGGGAGGGCGGTGCCCCAGCGCCCCCTATGGGCCGGCCGCCACTGATACTCAGGTGTATTGAGTGTATTGACTATACATTCACTCTGTACAGATATTTGAGATTTCAAGGCAGTCTTACTAATTTCATATATTTCTCATGACAAATTCTTATATTTTTCTTCCACCATGGCATCATTTAACCTGGTGGAAGAGGTGGTTTACCTTGTAGCTTTTGAAAACTAAAGCGAGGTATTTTATACCCATTACTCTCCTGTCATTGTGGCACACAAACTCAGCATTTGGTTGCCCAGAGGAAAGATTTGCGGCCAGATCAGTTGTACCATAAATAATGCTCAGTGTCAAAAAAAAGTTGTATATATGAGGAAATGTTCTTTCCAAGCAGTTTTTTTTTTTTTTTTTTTTTTTGTGAGACCCACCACACATGACTGTAAAAATTGAGCTTGTGGTTATGAGACCAATTTAATTGAATCTACTGCTGGTATGTGAGTAATAATAGAAATAATAATTGAACGATCTTACTTTGGAGAAATTTACCTCTGCAATTAACCCATCCCCTTGGGGAGCAGTGGGCTGCCATTGTGCGGCGCCCAGTAAGCAATCAGGGGTTAAGGGTCTTGTTCAGAGACCCAGAGTGGCAGTCTTAGGGAGTGGGACTCAAACACAGAACCTCAGGATTCCAAGCACTATGCCCTAACCACTATGCCACCACCCCTCCTTGTACTTCAACAAAGCCAGGTATACCCTAAGAGGGCATACTGTAACCTCCCTTTGGGAGCTTTATTTTGCTCCTGACCACAGCTACTGGAGTTGTTGTTAATTGGTTTAATAGGATGTAAAATATCTCTAAAGTCCAACTGATTTTTGCAAAAAATAATTATTAATCCTCATTGCTGTAGCTTTAAGTAGCAACACTAAGGCCTCATCAACATAATATTGCCTGTAAGGGCCAGGAGGATGACCATCATTAATTTCCTCTCAGGTTGCTTGTTGTATGAAGCCCGTGGAAAAAAACACAAAATATTGGGATAAATTAGGCTGTCTACTCATTGAACATGCTTTCACAGTATTTAATAACATATAAATATGTTTACGACAAAGCAGCATGATCTATAAAATTCTTGTTAGCGTTGTTATCACAGTCTGCTATCCTGGTTTCTGCCAAACCGTACATTGTGCATACCTCCACTTTGCCAGGAAGTGTTTCACATATTTTTGTGGGAACAGCCTGATCCTGGAAGTCAAGGAGGCTGAATATTAAACTATATGGAGATAGATGAGCCATTTTTAAGCTTCAGCTGTCACACACTTTGCTGTGGCTTTATGTAAAAGGCTTTTCATCTCACTTTCAATTTGGTAACTGACTTAAAATTCTCTTTAATAGCACTTGCTTTAGTACTGTCCCTAGAGGGTAGGAGCAGCTGACTGCTTTTAAAGTCAGATGTGAACACTAAACAAATAAAGTATCTGCCACCATCCGCTTATTTCTCAAAACTTGAAGACACTCATGTTTGTAAATGACAGAAAAGTGACTAAATATCCTAAAGATAATTATGAAACAACACTTAGTTTTCATCATTCAGTTATCTAGCTAATCTGTTGCATTTTTATTGATATAGTGCCAAATGTATCTGTAATAAAGGATCTAATATACACTTATAACCTAAAATAGAAACCTCATTGATGTGTGCAGATGGATGTATTGCTCATCATTTAACATCACCCAGATAACGCCGAGGTCCCAAATGTATCAGCATGACAGAACATAACCACCTGATGACAGATATTACTGATCCAGTCTGGTTTTGCTGAAAGGTCACTCACTTCAATACAGATGGTACATATTTAGGTCTCTGTTTATGAAAGAAGAAAACAAAATTAGGTTTTATTATAAAATGGAATGAATTCAGCATATTTTTCACTATCTTCGGAAAGAAACATTTTTGTGGTTATTCATGAAGCCTGCAAATGTCATTTGGAGAAGCCATTCTGTTTCAGATGATGGACTGATTTTACAAAAAGCCCTAATCAAGGCCTCTGAAACCAGAATGATGCTCAACTTTTTTGATCTGGCACATTTAGGCTTTTTAATATTCATTTTGATTTGTGTTCAGTCACTCATCTTTGTTTTTTTTCAACAAAAAGCGGCCTTGAAATCCAAACAGAGGAAAACAAGCGTAGAGAAATAATTGGAGCTGAATACCTGATAAAATGGATTTGAAGGTCGTCATATCCACAAAAACTAAAAGGATGTTTCATTTGTGCGCTCACTCACTATTATTATTATTTTTCTTTTTTCACCAAGCCTCTATTAGTGAAATACCATTTTAAAACAGGCCTGGCTGGTTTTTGACACATACACACAACAAACGAATGAGGTTGTGTTTTTTAACACTCAGTTACATATTATACTTTAATTATTAGTCATAGCTCATATGTCCTGGAAATAATGCTGCTCTTTTTTGATCAATGCTTTACCTCCATATTTCCAAGACACAAATGATTTTTTAATGCAGCTTTAAAACGTCGAAAGAATGTTTAAAATAACTGTCTCTGATACTAATAATAACAGCAAGCTTTGCATCATGCAGTTATTGTTTGATTTTTGAGACTTGGGCTGTGTCTGAACGTGCGCCGTAACCCCAAGATCCCTCAATAACTATATAGAGCAGGGACTATATAGTGGACTTTATAGTGAACTCAGATTTTTCTTCGGACAGAATTCAAACAGATGATCAATACTTTTCACTCCCTGTTGGTCCCTTAACTCCGCCTCCCCCACACGCTGCCTGCGCCATCTTTGTCATTTGTACCCAACAGCGGGCCGCTGTGACCTCAAACCCCATGAAAGATTCTGAGATATATCTGCTTGTCTAGTGACCATGGATGATCACTACTTTTTGAGGTTCACTGTGAGAAATTTTGAGTCCACTACTTTTTCCATCCACTAGACATTGGACACTCATCTAAAATGGCGTAACCATTATATCGTGCCCTATATATATATATATATATATATATATATAGCACTGGATATATTGTATATACCCCATGCACTTTTTCTTTCTTTGGCATCTTCTTCTTTTTGACTATTTGAGCCGATGTAACGTGAGCATTTCTCCACTGTAAGATCAATTACGGCAATCACACAATAAATATAGTGATTAGGGCGGACATTCTGACACAGCCTGGGTTCTTATTTTTTGCACTCTTGTCTCTAAAACAAAATCTTTCCTATCTTACAGCAACTATATCTCTACCTCATGATAGCTAACCTGAATTACAATTAGATTCATGATTGAAAATAGTAATTTTTATGCTGATGAGACTTTGATATTAAAATTTAAATTGGCTGTTAATAAACATGCAGTCTTGCTAATGTCACAGCTTGACCTATGATACTTTAGAAAGAGCAGAGCCCCACCATCCCCCATCATCTTGTGCAGCTTCTTCTGTTTCCTGGACACCATCATTGCTAAAGACCTCAAGTTGGAAATGAACATCACCTCCCATCACCTCCCTCACCTAGACAACACAGCAGAGGATGCACTACCTACAACAGCTAAAGATGATCAAGCTGCCAAAGGCATTAAAGATACAGTTTTACTCTTGTGCTCCTCTCCTTCTCCACCAGCACCATAATGGACAAGGCAATATGTGTGTAATTCTGTCTGCAACTGACCCCTCCACCCTTTATATTAACTGTTTTAGGTAGGAGGCTGAAGTCCATCCAGACCAGAACCTCCCAACACAAAAACATCTTCTTCCCATCTGCTACTACCTTTATTACCAATGCCCAGGTCCCCGATTGATATTTTCCCTTTGGAAAAAAAAAAAAAAATAGAAAAAGAACTGATAAAAAAAATGCAAAATTTGTCTGCAAATTTGAATTTGAATAATTTATAATTTGTCAGTTTTTTTTTTTTTTTTTTTTCTCTTCTTGCATAAAGGTAACAAGTTAAACTTCAGTTAAACACCAGTCCCAAAAGTCCTTCTTTAAAAGGGTTGTGTTTGTAAATCTGCTTTACCTGCTGTATTTCTGGGTGGAAGCTTTGAAAACAGGAATCAGCAGCACATTAAGATGAGAGTGTGAGTGAGAAATCATTGTTCTCCACAGCCACAGGTACATGCACTGTTATGTGCACTTTTCCTATTTCTTTTGAAGGCCGTGGGAAATTAATGGCTGCATCAATCATGCAGCAACCGAGAAGTGAAAAATACAAGATGATGGTTAGAGGCTTCACACAGACACAAATGTGACTTAAGCATAGGTGGGCAGTTTGGAAACCAAGAGTGCAGAATATGGCAGAAAGAAAAGTAAGAGAGAATATATAAAATATAAGACTGAGGGCCGGATTTATCAAGATCCAATTTTGCGTGCAGTAATTTGCGCTCGCAAACTGGAATTTTGCGCGAGGGGCTGAATCATGGTTTGCGGGTGATTTAACAAGAGCGATTGCGTAACTGGTGGCAGGTGCAAAGCTGTTGGAGACGCCCCATTTAAATGATGGTTTTGCGCGTTTTGTGGTTTGCGGCAAAGTAGTTTGTAGTTTGTGCAAACTAGTGCATTAAGAAATTTTAATCTTACAGTGACACCCAATCCCAAAAAATAAAATAAAATATATATATATATAAACTTTGGCAACCTTTATTCCCTAAGGTGGTATGTGGCTGAATTTCTACTTCACTGCAGTAAAAAAAAACAAAAAAAAAACAGGTGTTTTGTATTGGCCTGTAGAAAAATGCACATACCAAATGGCTCAGAAGAAGTGACTGTGGATAAGATGACTGCGCGCACTTCTGAAAAACGAGATTGGGAGATCCCAGATGCAAAAAAGTCCAATGTTGCAAGGAGTTTTGTGATATCTGGTATTGCGTGGGTCCTCCTTGTGGCTGGCTCCTAATCCATTCGGAGTTCCCCCAACAGCTACAAAATGGCAATGCTGGATAAACGAAATGTTTTGATGATCGTTTCCTCGTTCATTCCAAAAATATTCACACGCAGTGAAAAAAATGCGTTCTCTGCCTCTCCTTGCTTCATTTCGATGTCTCCTTCTTGCGACAATAACCGCTGCCATGTGTGCGCAATTACGCATACAGACCATTTGCACCTTCTTTTGAAACGTGTTAAAAATAGAGTCAGATACCGTTAGCAAAATTGCTTTCAGGTTTGATAAATCACTTTGCGAGTGCTAAATTAATATATTTACATGTTCTCCTCCCACAAGACGCACTTTTGCGTGTAAACGCCCCATATTGCATATTCATTGCAGAAAAAGTACTAAATGGATAAGAGGCGCTATTTAGCACGTTTTAAAGACCAAACCTTTTTAGCACGCTGTTGATAGATCAGTTTGTACATTTTTTAGCGTGCGCAGTGAAATAGCTCACGTTTTAATACACGCAAACCTTTGATAGATCCGGCCCTGAGAGGCTGTTGAGATGAAACAAGAGGCATATGCTGTATGGAAAGGAAACACTGAAATGAGACCATAAATATAAGAAAGACAGATGGTATTTGAAAAAAGCCTCAGTGGGTCCGTTACTCTGTAAATATGTGGTGTGAAAACTTTCTTTTATTTTTTTATTTGTTTTGCTTTTAACAACCCAGATGACTGTTTGAACTTGAAGGCAAAAGCCTGATAACTAAGATGCCTTTAACTGTATCTTTGACATCACAGACTGGAGAGATTTTTTTTTCTTCAAAAGATTATAGGTGTAACCGAGTTAGAACTCCTAACATCCACACTGATTATGGCTATAATGTTTTTATCAATATGTTTTAATTGATATATTAACTAGACCAGGCCTGCCCAGTGTCGGCCCTTGAGGGCTGATGTTCTGCAGGTTTTAAATGGTTTCTCTGCTTCAGCACAGCTGATTTCTATTGATAGCTGATTAGCAAGCACTTGCTGAACTGCAGTCATCAGAATCGGCTGCGCTGAAGTAGAGAAACCTCTAAAACCTACAGGAAACTTTGGGCAGGTATGAACTAGACTGTTCTGGAATTGTAGTGTTTGTCTGGCTAAACATTTTCCTCTGTGTTTAAACTCATTGCCTTCTTGAAACACGAAATTATCCCGTTAAGTATAAAACCTAACCTTACCTAAACCACTTCCTTAAATAACAGTAAACTGAATATTGTGCTAAAGAACTAGAAACCATGACGAGTCGAGAGTATCATAAGGTGGAAGCAAGTACCAGTTATCCCTTTCATGCTGAATTTAGTTACTGAGAGGCTACAGTACTTATCCTGAAAGAAGCTAAAATGTTTTAACTATCAGGTTAAATGGAGATGTTCTTCTTTCCAGACAAAGCTTAAACTAATTTGGTTTAATGTCAAGGGAAATGCTTTGAGCAGTCATTGAGCGTTTTAAACCTAACAACACTTAATGTTGAGTCATTTTGAATTATGTAAATGGAACCAAAACCTTGATCATTAAGCTCCTGTCCTCGTGAACATTCCTGCAACATTCAAACCAATTCCATCATCTGTAACCACCTTTACTTGTTGCTCCAATTGTATTCTACATTCTGCATTTAAATGCTCAGGAGCAGTGATCAGCTTGCAGCACCTGGGGAGCATTGGGGATTTAAGGGTTTCGCTCCGGAACCGAGAGAGGCAGCCTGAGGTCTGAAAGCCTGAATTTACTGCCTCTCTTAAAATGTGTAGCGCTTTCTACTATACAAGAGTTTCTGCACATGGTGTGATTGTAGTGGGGATGCAAGTGTGCCAAAAGCAGGAGGAGATGATTAGACTTAAGAGCAGTGTGTTTGAGAAGATGAAAAAATTTAAACAATGATAAGAAACTAATGAAGAGCACAAATCAGCTTAGAAAATGTTTAATAATGCACAACTACATGTTTACAATGAGGTTGAAACAGAGATAGATATTCTTCTTTGTGCTTTTTATTGTTTTTGATCAGAGCAATACTGCACCCTGAAACAAACCGTTGCAACTGCATGGCCTTGTGTGGCAGCGTGAATACAACCTTAGATGTGTGCCCAGTCAAATGGTTTGATTACCCCTTCAGCATCAGGCCTGTTCTACACATTCTTGGTGCTGGCCTCACTATTTGCATCAAGTGTGTTGAAGCAAAGAAGCAGACAAAGGTTTGAGACCACCAGCTGCCCTCGAAGACTGACGTCCAACAGAAACAACACTCTTATATATTGTGTAACCATGCTATCTAGAAAAAAAAAGTTTAACAAAATCACTTAATCACAGAATTATGAGGACAGTTATTGTTGGTGGTTTTATTTAATCGTTTCACTAGACCTACAGTATTAAGAGATAATATAACTACTTAATAGAACTATTAAGAGTTAAAATCAAATGGATTTTTTCCCCCATGAATTAGATAGCTATAGATATTGCATTTGAATTGAGTATAAAATGAGAGAATCAGCTCCAAAGTTTCATGTTCAAGGACGATGCACTTGCTTTTAGAGTTTTATGATCACCATGGTAATTATATTATCAAAGCAGGAAGGATTCTAGAATGCATTTTAAGACAATATTTCACTCAAGGATCGGCCTGAGCTGATTTGTGTGTTTAGTTGTATTCCCAACTTGATTGTCAGCGTTCTTTTCACACTGACTCTCCTTCTTCAGTGGGTAACTACCCATAACAGTAAGCTATTTCCCCTGTGTGCACCATAATTAGATCCTGCAACTCTGTGTTAACTCCTTATTTAAATCATGTTGCTGTCAATAATTCAATAATTAGTTTCCTTTTTCTCCATTCCAGCAGTGTGTGAATAATCAGAATCGTTTCAGTAACAATAAAAGAGGGATTTTGGCTTTGATTTATAATAAAGTCCACCTCTCAGTGTAGATTGTGAGAGTAGATACGTTCTATATTTATCCCTGCTGATGGGTGCAATGCCATAGCTAATGAGGCTAAATCTGTTATTCAGTGACTAATTGTTTGTTATCATTCTTGTGTGCTAAATGTGTGTATGTGTTTCCACAGTTTTATCCTGGTGTTTGGCTGTCTGGTCCTCTCTGTGTATTCCACCATCCCTGCTCACCAGGAATTCTCCTCTCACTGCCTGCTCATCCTGGTAGGACACTCAAGCAAACACGCAAATCTATAAACACACATTCACTGTACAGATTGGTTCTGTAAATCAACACGCACTGTCCAGAGGGTCCATACCTACTTTCTAATATTTAATGTATCATTATTAATCATTAATGTGTTTTTTCAGAAGTCTAATGTTTTTATGTATTCATACTGTAGCCTTTATTATTGAGAGTAATATCTGGATTTGGACCTTGAAAGTTCATATATTTATGTAAAGTAAAGAAAATATAGTCCTCACTTATTTTTTCTTATTTAGATTTATGTGATGATTTCAAAAAGTCAGGCTGAAGTACAGTGGATATACTGTAAGAAAACTACATGCCCATGTTAAAAATACATAATTTAGAGGTCTTTCCATATTTATTTCACCTGTAACATTTTCAGTTTAAACATATATATAAATGTATATATATATATATATATATATATATATATATATATATATATATATATATATATATATATATATATATATATATATATATATATATATATATATATATATATATATATATATATATATATAAATAAATAAACATAAAATAGTAACATGTTGTGGTTCCATAAGTATATCATATATATATATATATATTTATCCAGGGTCGAGTTGTTCTCAGGATCCAGAAACAGGAGATTCTGAAGGGAAATCCAGGTCGGTGACAGGAAGCACCTCCAAGTTCATTAGACAGGCAGAATTCAACAGGGTTTCCAAAGACAGTTCAGGCAAACTGAACAGACGGGAACAGGCAGACTTAGTGGTTGAGAGGTGGAACAGGATCAGGTAATCAGAAACACTAAGGTAACACTGAAACGCTCTCACCACTGGCTCGAGAATAATCTTTCCTGACAACTGGAAGCGGAAAGGTAAAAAAAGATCAGACAGGAAACAGACGGGCTGAGTGATGGAGAGGCTGAACAGAAAATTAGAAACACTAGGGTAACGCTGGACACCCTTTCCTCTATGGTTTTAGAGAAATAACCTGGCCTTGATGACTGGGAGCAGGCAGCTTAAATAGAGGCAGAAGCAGGTTGATCAGATGAGAAGTAATGAGAAACCGGGCAGAATTAGACAGGTAATAGAAATTAGTAAATAAGCCAGCCATCAACGCCAAGATTATGAAAGTTTAATGCAAAAACTGTAACTCACCAATATAAGGACCTAACTGCAGTAAAATATGTTAAGAACCCCTTTAGCATGAAAGTCCAGGTGAAAATGAAAAGTTGCTACAATATCGGAATTAACGACTTGCACTGTTATGCAACTGAATTAAGATATTTCTTATCCATCAGAAGAATATTTCTGTTTGCCTTTCATTTAAGAATGACCATATTCAGGTTGCATATCATATGGTTAAATAAATTAATTGGTCAAATGTTTTAAATAAGAAAACATGGGATATTAACAGGGGTGTTTGTGCTGTTTATATTCACAGTACTAGTAGAAAACCCATTCCTTTGAGTGTGAATACTCAGAGAGAGTGTTACAATTGGCTGGGTTGGTGTGTTTTTTAATGATGTTCCGAGAATGCTGATTTTGCAAACCCAGGTCTATAATGAAACTTAATGAATGCCCAGTGGTGAGTAAAATCAATATTACACACGTCTAAATTAGTTTACCTTGTGCTTACTTGTGATTAAGGGAGTAATCCTTCTGCCAAACAAAGAGATAAATCTTTAGCAGGAATAACTTTAATAAATGAAATCGATTATATCGCCTGTCATTCAACTTTGAATTAAAAAGAAAGGATAGATTTGTTTGTTTCTACTTAATACTAGGTGTAGAACATGACTTCCATGAATCAGTTTTACTATTCCTCTTTCACATTCATGTTTAACATTCTTATAAGGTAATGTTTATATTTCCTGTGTTGTACTCATTGCTTTAGGTTCTCTGGATATGTGAAAGAATTTAGACCTGGTTTTATTTTAGTGCAGGTTTCCCTGCTTTTGTACTTATCTTTTTATTATAAATTGGACTTTTCTTTAAAAATTGCATTACAATTTTACTTTTATTTTGTGGGGGGTTTTCCCTGTGATTTTCCTTTACCCCACCTGTTTTGGATTTTTTATTGCCAAAGCATCAGAACCTCTGGGTTCTGATCTACTGAGATCCCAAGTAGAAAGTGGTAAAATGCTTGTGCGAAATGAAAATAGGTTTGTCATTTAAATGGATCAACCCATTTAAATGAGGATTTTACGAGTTCTACTGCTTGACACTGAGGAGAGTTTGGGAGAGCGGAGTGGCTTTATTTTGCATGTTCCAAAAGCAGCCTCAGTAGCAGGTGTTATGGCTTTAGGGAAAAGAGGCCGACAGAGGAGGAAAAAAAAGGCCTTCTCTGTTTGTGTAAATAAAAAAAAATTAGATGACTATGAGGCACCGACATGGTAGAAGAACTCCTGGAAAAGTCCAGCTGTACGCACTAGTCAAGGTTAATGTTTCAAAATCAGAAAGCAGTCACCACATCATCTCCTCAGACAAACAAGATAAAAAAATAAATAAAAAACATATATATACATATATATATATATATATAATATATGATTTTTTTTTTACAATATATGTTATTGTAATATAATATATATGTATTTTATTTACAATATATGATTATTTTATATTTATTTGAATGATACAGCTGCAAATAAGTATTTGAACACTAAGAAAAACAATGTTAATATTTGCTACAGTAGCCCCTTGTTTGCAGTTACAGAGATCAAACATTTCTTATAGTTTTTTCCCAGGTCAGTCAGGTTTATGTGCTGTTGCTGAGCAACACGTAGTTTGAGTTACCTCCAAAGATTCTCTATTGACTTAGGTCTGGAGACTGGCTAGCCCAATCCAGAACCTTGTTATCATTCTCTCAGACCCAATCCTTGGTTATCCTGGCTGTATGCTGCTGGTCGTTGTCATGCTGGAAGACCCAGCCTCCACCCGTCTTCAATACTCTAACTGAGAGAAGGATGTTGGTCCCTCAAAATCTCTCAATACATGGCCCCAGTCATCCTTTCCTTAATACAGTGCCCTGACCCATGTGCAGAAAAACACCTCAAAGCATGATGCTACCACCCCCATGCTTCAGAGTAGGGATGGTAGTCTTGGAATGGTACTTATCATTCTTGTTCCTCCAAACACAGTTATTGAAATTATGACCAAAAAGTTCTATTTTGGTCACATCTGACCACATGATCATCCACCAGATCATCCAAATAGTCATTGGCAAATTTAAGTCGGCCCTTGACATGTGCTGGTTAAAGCAGGGGAACCTTCCGTGCCATGAATGATTTCAAACCATGACGTCTTAGGGCCGGATTTATCAAGATCCAATTTTGCGCGCAGTAATTTGCGCTCGCAAACTGGAATTTTGCGCGAGGGGCTGAACCATGGTTTGCGGGTGATTTAACAAGAGCGATTGCGTAACTGGTGGCAGGTGCAAAACTGTTGGAGACGCCCTATTTAAATGATGGTTTTGCGCGTTTTGTGGTTTGCGGCATGGCGAGTTTGGACAGCAGAAAGCGCAAAAGGAAATTCGACCCCATGGAAATGGAGGTGTTGGTGGATGAAGCCAACAAACATTTAAGTGAACTACAGCAAAGAAGTGTGACTGTCACACAGAGGAACGCTATATGTGAACAAATCTGTAATAAAGTAAGCGCTGTCGGTGAAACCTTGCGAACAGTGGATGAAGTAAAAAGAAGATACCAGGATATTAGAAGGCAAACCAAAGAAAAACAGGCATATAACAAAACATCTGCGAACAAAACAGGAGGGGGCACAGTAGATGAGATGCCTCTGACCAGCATTGAGGAACAAGTACAGCTGACGCTCTGTGAGGAGCAAATCACTGGAATTGCAGCTCCAAAATGTCAATGCTGGATAAACGATATGTTTTGATGATCGTTTCCTCCTTCATTCCGAAAATATTCACACGGAGTGAAAAATGCGTTCTCTGCGTCTCCTTGCTTCATTTCGATGTCTCCTTCTTGCGACAATAACCGCTGCCATGTGTGCGCAATTACGCATACAGACCATTTGCACCTTCTTTTGAAACGTGTTAAATATAGAGTCAGATACCGTTAGCAAAATTGCTTTCAGGTTTGATAAATCACTTTGCGAGTGCTAAATTAATATATTTACATGTTCTCCTCCCACATGACGCACTTTTGCGTGTAAACGCCCCATATTGCATATTCATTGCAGAAAAAGTACTAAATGGATAAGAGGCGCTATTTAGCGCGTTTTTAAAGACCAAATCCTTTTAGCATGCTGTTGATAGATCAGTTTGTACATTTTTTAGCGTGCGCAGTGAAATAGCTCACGTTTTTATACACGCAAACCTTTGATAGATCCGGCCCTTAGTGTATTACCAACAGTAGCCTTGGAAACAGTGGTCCCAGCTCTTTTCAGGTCATTGTCCAGCTCCTCCCTTGTAGTTCTAGGCTGATTTATCACCTTGGTTAGGATCATTGAGACCCACGAACTGAGATCTTGCATGGAGCCCAATTCCTAGAGAGATTGACAGTCATGTTTTGCTTCTTCCATTTTTAATGATCCAACAGTGGACCTTTTTTCACCAAGCTGCTTGGTCATTTCCCTGTAGCCCTCTTCAGCCTTGAGTAGGTGTACAATTTAGTCTCTAGTGTCTTTGGACAGCTCTTTAGTCTCAGCCATGTTAGTAGTTGGATTGTTACTGATTGTATGGGGTGGATAGATGTCTTTATGTAGCTAAAGACCTCCGACAGGTGCATCTAATTTATAATAATAAATTGAGTGGAAGTGTACATTTTGAAGCCAGACTAAAGGGCTAGTCATAATCCAGCAGCAGTGTGTCATAGTGAGCTTGTCACAGATATTCTTTATTTATGCTCAGTATTGAAGTGTCTGTGCTGTATAATTCCACGCCACAACGCAAGAGGGACAATCATGAACTAGTTGTGGGTCTAGATATGTCCTAGGCGTTGAGGGAGCGGTGAGGGAGTGGAAAAACACAAGGGGCAAGTTTGGGACATGAGGGTGAAAAAGAGTGGGGATCCAATTGGAAAAAGGGTCCCAGTGTTCTTGCACACCTCGCTCTTCCAACTGGTCCATCTTCACGAGTCATTATCCACAATGCCCGTCATACAAACAAAATAAGCTGGTAAGATACCAAACAGGAAATACGCATAGTGTAGAGTAGATGTAGATTTGACCAATAAGAGGCCTCCTGTCTGCGGCAACGTCTGCAGTGCCCCACAGTTTGACAGAGGTGCACCAGAGTATCTGCAAGTGGCATATTTGCGTTAACTATTTGCGTTAGCTGCGACACACGCAGACGACCTGGTTTCTGAGTATAAATCAGCCTTAACAGGTCTTTGAGGGTCAGAGTTCTGTCTGATATACAGGTGTTCAAATACCTATTGGCAGCTGTATCATACAAATAAATAGTTAAAAAGTGATATATTTTGTTTTCTGGATTTTTTTTCTAGGATAATCTCTCACAGTGGACATGCAGTTACGATGAAAATTTCAGACCCCTCCATGATTTTTAATTTAAAAAAACAAACCAAACAAAACTTCAGCCTTTATTATTACTTCCATCTAAATCATCTCCTTGGGCGAAACTGCTCACATAGCGTGAATCACATTTGTTTGCATTATTTTTCCATGGACCGCCTGGTGATACCTTGCAGTGACTATTTCTTATGTTTTGCATTTGCTGAATTTAAATTATATGTTTGCGTATGTGTGTCTTAAAGGAGTTTGTGATGATTGTAGTATTTGGCCTTGAGTACATCATCAGGATATGGAGTGCTGGCTGCTGCTGTCGGTACCGAGGCTGGCAGGGACGCCTCCGCTTTGCCAGGAAACCCTTCTGTGTAATAGGTGGGTATGATTAAAATCATAGACATACAAATATACGAAGGATGTAGCTTGGAAATCTCTGATTCACTGTATCTGTCAAAACAGATATTAGCCAGAATATTGTTAAGCTGAGTCTAATAATCAGTATACTACTATTTAAAGTTTATTTTTTTCAAAAAAAGCAATTATAAAGAGTAGGTTTCTGTCATAAGCACTATAATAAGAAAAAAAGAAAAGACAAAAGCAGCCTGTTGGGAATCAATAGCTTTTCTTAAAGGAGATGGATGACTGCCTGGTTGGATTTAGAAACCAGGTGAGTCAACCACAGTTCCTGTTGCTTATATTGTGCTACCCATGACCTTTAATTTTCACCGCTTTACTCCCCAGACATCATCGTACTTATCACCTCGGTTGCTGTGGTTTCAGCTGGTAGCCAGGGCAACGTCTTTGCCACCTCTGCGCTGCGTAGCCTTCGCTTCCTTCAGATCCTGCGCATGGTGCGCATGGACCGCAGGGGAGGGACCTGGAAACTGCTGGGATCTGTAGTTTATGCACATAGCAAGGTAGGACATTGATGCTCCCTGAGCTGTAACCTTTTTCCAGTTGACATTTCCTTTCCAGTGAGAAATTTGTTGGATATCAGTGTTGAGATGTTGATATTGTTTTACTCGAAATGGCCCCCACTAAGAATGGATTTGTGTTATTTTTATCCATGCTGCAAGCTCCAGTCAGGATTTGGCTTTTTAAGCATGTCTAGTTCATGTGTTTTGTTACATTGATTAGTGAAAGCTCACAAAAAGGCACAGCTGGAGACCTTTATTGACATAACAAAAAATATTACAAGGAATTTAGTATGGAAATATTTAATGTATTGTTTGTATAATTGGAATGAAGTAGTGCTACACATGTAGGAAGTATTTACATTCTTCTCTTAAGTGCCAGCACTGTATGTCTGCAAGTATATTCTTTTAAAAGTACATGATACATCAATTTTATTAAGGGGAAGAGGCATGAGGAGTGGAACATAAACAGGCCAATATCAGATAAGTATGGAAGTAAAAATTATTTAAGAGTAATTCCCTTATGAGTTGAGTTTTTACTCCATTACACAATGACTTACAAACCTATTCAGAAGTTCATTTTTTTGTATTTATTTTTAGATTATTACAACCTAATTCGATTAAACAAAATATAACTGAAAGAAGTAAATTGTCCATGTCTTTTGGTCAACTTAAAACATTGATTCAACTTTAAAAAATATATACTTGTTATGTATTTTATATAGTTTTGAATATATATTGTTGAATACTAGTTTCTGTGTAAATTTCTACTTCAAGTCAAAGGTAATAGTGTCACTAGGGGCTTATCCTTTCACATGCTGTAACTCGCGTGAATGAAACCTCATTACCTGACGAATCCAAAATAGGTGTGACCAGCACAGCAGCACTATTAGCACATTACATTCCAAAAATAAACATACAGACATGGCTATTATACCAGTACCTATCCTGTTAATCATAGAGCAGTATCAGCATGGATATGGTGAATAATGCACTTTAATTTAATTCAGTTTATTTATATAGCGCTGAATTCACAACACATGTCATCTCAAGGCACTTTACAATAGACAATATCCAACGCTTTGACCATCTTACAAAGCAGTCAATACCTAAACCCTATAGAGATACCCACGGCTAGTCCTGAAAACAGATTATCAGAGCTCTCCCTGTATGAAGCTCTTAGAAACAAACTTTTGCAGCTGTGCATTTGGCTTGCTGTTTAAAAAAGGTATGAAATGTCACTGCAGACATTTTATCTGCACTTACAATATCAGTGCAAATGCTGAAATAATTGCTAATTCCACAAAGATAAGTGTTTATTGCTAAGGACTAAGTTTAATAAAAGGAGTTAAATAACACAGTTATGGGATGTATGTCAGAATTACCATTTAACTTTAATTTGCTAATACTAGAAATCCTGTGCACTGTAAACTTGTTGAATTATTTGATTTAGGTCAAAGGTTTTATTTGGTTTATATTTCTAACTGCTTATTAATTGGTTGCAGCGTAGGATAATGTTTTGTTTTTATTTTATTGGTTTATGGGGAGAAAAAGTAATTGATTTGTTAGCAAACGAGTAAGAAGCCCTTAGGGACTGTTTGACACACTTTTCTGTTCAAGTGCTAAATTAGATTTCATTGCAAATGCCATGGTTTCAAATAAAATGCTCCAACATTACCTTATTCTGAGTAACACATAATTATTATGATTTTTGCTTTCAGGAGCTGGTGACTGCTTGGTATATAGGGTTCCTCGTGCTTATCTTCTCCTCCTTCTTGGTCTATCTGGTGGAGAAAGAGTTTAACAAGGAGTTTGACACGTATGCTGATGCGCTGTGGTGGGGGACGGTAAGGAAACAGATCCCAGACACTCAGAACAGTCTGTTTGAATGTCACACTGATGAAGTACTTGCTAACATATTTTGTGCGGGATAATTTTTTCCCTTTGCTTCTTCATATATTTGCAGTTAGGCTTTTCAGATACTGTTTTTTTTTTCTGTGTAAAGCAGAGGCATCTGGGTCGGGAAAGTAATAAGATTTAGCCTCTTCTGAATTTAATCAAGTAAAAAAAAACTATTTCTCATTATTCTGACATTTACCAAAATGAAATGATTTTATTAAATCTAACTGACCTCAATCATAGAATGTTTTTTCTGATTTAATATGACTTGGTGGAAGGGGAAAAAAAGATGTTATGTTTTTTTTATACAGTATTTTAACACTTGGTTTGAGCCATAACCACAATTTTTTATATTATTTAATTACTCTCACCTATTCGATTTCAGTGGAAATTAGATACTGTTAAAAAAAACTGTAGGAGCTAGGCTGCATCCATTGGACAACAGTGATGAATTTCCATTTCCACTTTAAAGCGACTCTTACAACAACAGCAATCCAGAAACCCACTCAAAGGTTTTTTTTTCTTATATTACACTCGGCTGGCTGCACCGCACTGTTTCCTCCTATATCCTCCCTAGAAAATGGGGAAGCAGACAAGACACAAACAAGAAATGGACCAATCAATAAATTCAATTTCTTCCTGCTGCCAGGTGAAGCTGGCCTCAGAGGCTTCTGGGATCGACACTTAGACATTGTGTGTTCCTGTGCTGTGACATCGTGGAGCCTCTCACTTCTCCTAGAGACTAAAAGCTGCTGTATAGAAAGTGTTCAAAGCTGAAGTCTGAGCACATAAAGCTTTAAAGGTGTAGGAGTCAACACAAAAGCTGTCAAAGAGATGAAAATATGTGTCTGCTGGGCATGCTGATGGAGAATTACATTTTTCTCTTCGATGTACAGAAGCTTGACGTATTAATAATGTTTATCCTTCACATTGGTTTTATTTTATTGGTCTTTCAATCTGCATTTGCTTTATTAGACATATGTGTCTGAATGGTATAGAAACGTATTTTAAATGCATCCAGAATTTCTATTCAGTCCCTAATAGATCAAGATTTATAAATGTTTCTTAGAGATGGATTAGAAAAGGCAACACAACAGAGGTTAACCAACTTTATTGCCTCACAACAACCAGAGCAAGGTAATTTCAGAGAAGCCAAACAAAGGCATTTCTTGGAATATTATTTCACTAATTATATATATATGATTTTATATTCTTAACCTCCAAAGACCAGATAGGCTCTGTATTAGAAAATGTTGAGTTAGGTAAGGTAAGAAAAAAGAGGCCAGATTTCTTATGACTATTTCTAGAATTTGATGATTTTTAATGGAAAAAAACATCTTTTACTCATAAAAATAATTTTCTTTTAATTCTTCTGTAAAATATACAGAACTAGAAGAATTTATGTATTTTAGGGATTTTAGGGAACCACAATCTTTTGTAATTATCTGAGTCTTACAAAATACAGTCCCAGTTTGAGATTCAATTCAAATTTAAGATATCTTCTGTATTTGGATCTTATTTATCTGTACAGTAAACATTGAAAATAAAGGACATGAAAGCCACTTGATCCAAATCCACATCAATGCCTCTCGAAACAAACGGAAAATACTTGTTTAACGTTATAGAAAAATTAAACTGTGTATCCTACACACATGGTAAAAAGATCTCTAATATGATATATATATATATCATAATAGGGGTACAAATAAATAAAGGAATGAGTTGACC
The DNA here is from genome assembly GCF_016077235.1 of Cyprinodon tularosa. NCBI lineage: Eukaryota > Metazoa > Chordata > Actinopteri > Cyprinodontiformes > Cyprinodontidae > Cyprinodon > Cyprinodon tularosa. Next base: position 166,755 of record NW_024039603.1, read on the forward strand.
CAGAACCCACCGAGAGCTGTCTGTATATTCAAGCAAAGCAGGCAGAGGAGGTGACATGACACAGACAGAAAGCCAGAGCAGCCTGTCTGTGTTTTTCCCCATGCACATCGTAGTAAAGGGTTTGGTTTGAAGTAAACCTCAAATTACATCAACAAAGCAATTCGCATATAAAGTAAATAATACAGTTTTAAAAGCTGTACTCCTACAATTAGTACTTACTGTTAAAAGTCACCTCACGTATTTGGCATATGTTGCTGGAGATGCAGTCATTTGGAAATGCTATGATCATTATTGGAGGGGTTAAGAGAGCAGATCTTAATAATGTTACCAGGACCGCTAATAATGTTGTAGACTCCCTGGCAAATACGTCACGGTTGATATTTTAGCTTGTCCCCTGCAAATACCAGTAAATAGACAGGTTGTTATTAAATAGAAAAGCGTGATGTTGTGCAGATGCTCCTTTTGCCTAAGCCTGTTTGCAGTCTCATACCTATTTTCTCCACTGTGATTTAACTAAATAAACTGTATTTTACTGTTATTTATTCTAAAATGAAATAAGAAAAAAGTTTTTGGCTGTTATTCTAATAACTCTGACTTGTTTTTTAACATAATACTCCTTAGCAACTCTAACAATCCTAGCAAAAGTGTGATGAAAATAACCCAAGAAAAAACATGTTCCCATATATTTTGGGTTATGTTTTTTTTTTACTTGAAATGTGTACATTTTACATGGTATTAGAGTTTGTTGGAGCATACATTTTTGACTTTTAAAATGTTGATCCTTTAGATTACCTTAACAACTATTGGCTATGGTGATAAGACCCCGCAGACGTGGACTGGACGGTTGTTGTCGGCTGGTTTTGCTCTGCTTGGGATCTCCTTCTTTGCCCTGCCAGCTGTGAGTAAGGCGCATCCATGCGAGCTCACTGAAGATTTCTTTTCTAATCATTAGTCTAATTTTCTGTTTTTGGGGTTTGGATTTCGGGCCTTGTAGGGCATACTGGGTTCGGGTTTTGCACTGAAGGTGCAGGAGCAGCATCGGCAGAAGCACTTTGAAAAACGTCGGAATCCAGCCGCCAGCCTTATACAGGTATGAACATGGTGGACAAAGACGTCTCTTATATTTTGGATTCTTCATTTCCCAGCAGCAACTGCAGCCTTAGAGGACTTACATTAATATGGACGTCTAACTTTCTCTTTACACTTGCTTTTTCAATGTTTGTTTCCATTTCCTTGGCTATTCTCTGCCTTGTTTGTCATTTTAATATCAGCATGACTGCCTCCACAGCAGGAAAATGTAAAGAGGTCTAATTAAGTTAGCGTGTGTATGTCATATGTGTATGTTAGTCTTATTCAGGCCGCCGTTTGGTGCAGCTGACGGAGACGTATGATGTGTGAAGTACACCTTAGGTCAAACAGGTCAAACACAAGCTAGAGAGATTTATGAGCCGTTTCCATAGCGATCATTCCCCAGGCAGACGCTCCTACAGACCATCACTCATTGTTATAGACAAGACCAGCTGCATTGCTTTCTAATGAAAAACAAATACTGTACCTGCTATGGAGTGTCAACATAAAACAGAAACAGCTTAATTTCTGGTGTTTCAGTGTTTTTGTTTTTTTCTTGTAGATTTGTTTGAGGTATTCTGACAGTGTCTGTATGCATTCTGTCAAACTTTCTCTCCTTATTTCCTTATCCTCCTTATATCTCGCCTTTGAAATACACCATCTTGTAAAGCAATCTAAAAACGGACTGCTTTTTCTTGAAGTCTGTGTCAGGATCCACGAATTATGATATTCAGCATTGCTCTAAATAATTATAGATATCATGTTTGCGAATCTGGTAGAAATGTAAAAAAAAAAAAAAAAAAAACTAAAAACAAAAGAAAACCAATTTTGTTAGTGTTGCAATCTGAAGCTAAAACTTAATGAATCCTGAAATGAAAATTATTGTTGCAGAGCTGCCCTCCTTTTGCCAGCAGGACAGAATTTATTGTAATTTTCTCCTATTACGTGTCTCCAGACGTAAAGAGAGAAACCATTAATCTTTGCTCAGTATCATCAGGAGCCCTGGGTCTGCTCTCATAAACTATCTTCTTTTCAGTTCATACTCAGGATTTTCATTTTAATGTATTTATTAGCTTTGTCTCTTAGATAATGATCCTCCCAACAGAGCAGGTAAAGACCCATTTTTAATTTAAGTTCCACTGCTTTCAGATTTTTACCTGATATTCGTTTGTATTATACAGAGATTCGATGCAGGGCCTCATGGGAGCGGAAGAAGGCCCGGAGCACCACACGTCTTCCACCTTACCTATCAGAACGAATATTGTCATCATTTTTGTCAGCCTTTTTCTTTATTTACACCAAACTGAAAATAATTGTTTTGACTCCCAAACAAAAAAATAGCATGTAAATAGCAACTGGTGAAATTCGTCCCTTTTTTTAGTCCAGCTCTATTTTTTCCAGTTACATTAATTTTAAGCATATTAATTATTTCTCCAATGTAGAAGTATCCATCAATCAATCAAAAGCAAATAAAATAAACCTACATTTGCTTTACTGAAAAAACACATTTTCTTCCCTACTTTTTAAGAACAGCTGAGAGAAAAGGTTGTCTATCATGTAACATTCATATTTTAAGGAAACAAAAACAGGAACCACTAATTAAGGTTCACCAACTTGAAGATTTGTGACATTTATTTCATACAGTAGATGTTCCTAGAGCTGCTGCTGCTGGGGTGGCCGCTTCATAAACACAATTATTTATCAGAATAGTATTTCTCCCCAAATAAATAAATGTGGTTAATTGCAGAATTAAAACAAAGGATGCTGAAATGAAAGATTAAATTCTGTTTATGTTTTTTATACATCTTTACCAGATCTGCAAACAAAACTGAATGGGGCGGTCCTATAAAGACATTTAAGTCCAAACTGGTTGGTTGTGTTTGTGTTATTAGCTTTGTCTGGCTTGCATACTTGCTAAGTGTTTAATATCTTTTTCAACAGGTAACTTCAGAAGAAAACTTGGAAGCTGTTTTGTTGTACCAGATATGACATTATCACTGTGTGTCAGTGCACCCCACCATTTCTCACATCCCCCTGCTTTCAAATAACTGTTGGTTTCTGAGTGTTGTCTGCATGGAGGGCAGGAAATTACCACTGGGCTCAATTCACAGCAGTCAATCTATTGAAAAGGAGCTGCTACTCCAGCATGCTTTCTTCCCTAAAGCTGGGAGTTCAGAGACATGCAGATATATTTCAATTGGTGACAATAGTTCCTACATTTGTTGGGGTCCAGTGTTGATTTCAAACAAGTCTTCAAAGGTTTTGAGTTTTTCAGCCTCGTCTCCAGACTTGTATTCGTGCCTGGCATCAATAAGGAGGTTAAAGTTATCTTTGAGTAAAACACTTGCTGCAAATATTTTTTTTCAACCATGCATAAACATCGTGTTGGATTATTCTTCATAAAAGTAGTTTGTTGCAAATCGTGTTTTATTCTAAATTAAGACTCTCGGACCAAAGCTTTAAAAAAAAAAAAAAGTTGAATCTACTCTACGTATGTATAGTATGGAAACAGAATCAAACTAAGGAGGAACCCTATGAGATAATGAACAGGTTCTATCTACTAGAACATTTTCAGACAGAAAAAAAAATCCTTGTTAAAATGACCATTTCAAACAAAATTACATTCTTTACATCTAGAATAAAAATTCCCGATGTCTAATAATTAATTAGAGATCTACAAATTCCTATTGTTACCGGTCAGCATTTGTATTATTTTAACTTCATGAACATGAAGGAAAATTTACCATTTTTCTTCATGTTCATGTTTTTTTAATTCAAACCAACATTGTTTTTATTGCATCATTAGACTAAAAGAAAGTGGATTTTCTTTGTTTTTCTATTCCTGCTTACTCTAATTTCTATATTTAATAGGGTTGTCACGATACTAAACTTTTCAACTCGATACCGATACTAAGTAAAATATTCGATAATCGATACCATTTTCGATACCACAAGGATACAATTTCAAAAGAAATATTTTGATTAATAATTAAAATACAACAAATAAATAAATACAATAAACAATAAGAACAACATTTTGAGGTTGTTTGCTGTGCACAATATTAAGCAAGCTTGATAAAAAACTTACAAAATTAAAATTAAGTTTTCCTTACTTGGCTATGCTTTGCACACATAACAATGACACTAGCCAAACCGGTTAAGAAACAAAAATAATTCTCAGCAGCTGCAACTGTTACAAAAAAAGTCTGAAACTGAAAAGTGCGTAGAATTATTCAATCACAGTGTTCAGAAAGTGCATTTTCCTCTATTCTGCACTTTAGATGAATGACTGTTTAGGTGCGACTGGTACTCGATACTTTTGAAAATGAGTATTGTATCCGGATACAACATTTCAGTATCGGTACTTTTTTGAGTATCGATACTTTTGACAACCCTAATATTTAATGTTCTAAAATGTATTTAATTTAGCTAAATTGTACTTTAAAAGTGTAAGCAAGAAGAGAATCAAACAGAAAACTACAAAGACACAAAAAAACAAGTCTGATTTTCAAAATATTAAAGGGATCCAGGTATCAATAATGTAGATTAAATTTTAGCATCAGACATGTGCTTAAATTGTTTGTTTTGTTTTTAAAGTGAGTAATGAGAGTAACTCTGGGTGTTTGAAAGGGCAGAAGCTTAATAATCTGTTCTTTTCTGGTTTGTCAAATCAGCAAAGCACCTAACTTTGAAGATCTACTGATTATTTAGGACCTCCTATTTGATGCCAGCATGGTACATCTCTGTATGTCAAAAGTTCACATTCATTTCTTTTGCTCAGTTTACTTGAGTTTTTGCCCTTATGTTTGGTGTTTTTCTGTGTGTTACACATGAATGTTTGTATCCTGTCCATCTCTACTCCCTCCACCCACCCAGGCGGCTTGGCGTCTGTACTCCACCGACGGTGCTCGTCCTTACCTCAGAGCCACATGGCATCACTACCACAGCGCACTCCCCCCCTTCAGGCATGTATCCCCTTCACCAGCACCACCAGCACCGCCCCACCTACCCTCCAACAACCCCCTACTCAACAACACTGCATCAACTCTACACAAAAAAAACTAACAAAGATTTTCTTTTTTCTCTGTTTTGTGCCCCTTCACCATCTCTCTCATGTCCTACCCAACTTAAACAAACCTGACCGTTATTATTTTCCTCCTTACATTTCATTAATTATTTGTTTTATCATTATTTATCCTCTCAACTTTGCACGTAGTGTGTCTGGCGTAGTTATGCTGCTGATGAGAACTCGGTTTCTATTGCTACCTGGAAGCCTCATTTGAAGGCGTTGCATACCTGCAGCCCTGCCAAGTAGGTAACAACTTGCAGACTTACAAACATGGCTGCTGCTGTTCATCAACTCTTGCTCATCAATTGACGTCTATCTGTCGCCGCTGATGTTGTTTTTTCCCTCAACTGACTGCTCCTACTAAAATGTTTTAACCATTGCTGTATCTTTTAACATTTTCTTTTCCCATCAGGCTTGTTTTGCTTTTGCAACTAGCAACATTCTTTAAATTAAGCTGATAAAGGACCTTAGATCTTCAGGTTTTCTGAATACTTTTACTTTTAGCAGAAACCACCTATTGTTATCTTTTAAAAAAAGAAAATAAATATTAAGTAATATAGACATCGAGTATGTCCCCAAAAAAGTATATATTCACTATCAACGCTTTTCTGAAGCATTTGGGGGGTTTTTTTGTTTCAATTCAGTAAAACATTATATGTGTTCATCCAAGATGAAATAGTGTGTAATACTTAAGTTGAACAATACTATTAAATCTGATACTTCTGCAGGCTCCAGTGTTTAGTTAGAGATCAGACATGCACCGATCTCGTTTTTTACCAATCCAACCCAGTGCCGATACCTTTGACTGAGCATAGCAGCTGATACCTGATATCAATCCAACACTGTTTAATAGGTTAAAGCTTTAGGCTTGACATCAACATTGTTCAAAAAAAGGGGAAAAAATTAAACAAATATAAACGGACTTACTCTTATTAACATATAAAATGTACTTTAGTAGCAAAAAGAAATATATACTTGCATGTAAAATGTAACATAAAGCATAGCAGTTGCCTAAAACTCGCTGTAGATCTCTTTGAACTGTATTGCTTTATATGTTAGAATTAAAATGAATTTGAATGCTTGATCACCCATTCGATTTCTGATCCAGGTAAATAGCCAATATCAGATATCTGATCCAATGTTCTGTCAGAACAGCATACGCTGTCAGATTGCCATAAATTGTTCTCAAACATATGCGTGCACATGTGCAATAGAGTGATTTTAGCAGCAGTGTACCAACAAGAAAAACATATTTATTTTAACTTTTAAAAAAAGAAAATCAGCTTTGATTGTACTGTTATTTCTTGGATGCTGAAATGGCCAGACATGACTGAAGTTTCCAGGATGTTGATAAAAGAAACATCTATTGCTAAAAACATCATTATGGATTTAAAATAACTTACTTTAGTTGTAAGAAATGTGACTGCAGGAATTTAAATTTAGTTAGATTTTGTTTTCATGTTCAAAACTTTAGGTTTGAAAAAAACCTAAGCGTATGCAGATCTGACAGCATATGCTATTCTGGTAGAACACCAGCATCAGGAGAAAAAGGAACACTATATGAGAGGAAGGGGAGAAGTTGTGGAGATGTTAGAAGAAGATTTGAACATCTCACAGAACTCTACAGAAGAAAAGGGATTATTTTCCTGTAGCTGGAAAGGCAGATTGAATTGATGGGAAAATATACCAAGCTAGTGTTGAACAGAAACCTTAAACCAAAGAGTGAAACATTTTACTAAGGAAAAGGAAGAATCAAGATACATAAAGAAATTATTTCCAAAATGTATTAGGTTCATTCATTATAAGTACATGCCAAAATTTTCCAGTTTGTATTCTGTCAGATTCTCAATGGTGGTGTTCTTTAAATTTGGCACATTACTAAAGATCCCAGTAAAAACATCAAGGTTTGTAGATCAAACAGGATAAAATGTGCAAAGATTATGCTGGTATAAAAGCATTTGTAAAGCTGTAACACACAGATATTTGAAATGCAAGTGGATTCAATCCAGTTGATTTGCCCCAGACCATTTGTAACTATAGCTTCAATGCTTTACAAAGGTTAATTTAGATCATTGTGTTTTTCTTAGAAGCAGAAGATCACATACATTTATTCCAAATACATGCAGTATGTGCTGAATCCTTTTAAAGTTTCCTGGCTCCCTCTGAGCTGGTGCTTAGCTTGAATCTGCATGGCTACAGCTCGCATGTGCTTTAATGGAAGTTGGCTGTGAAGTTTTTTTTTTTGCTGGACGCCATCCCTAACTATTAATGAAAACGTCCTTATGATTTTATTCGGCTTGATTATTGATTTCTCTCACTTTGTCTCCTCCTCCTTTTTATCCCACTAACCACTGAAGGAAAGAGCAGGGAGAGACTACCTCCAGGTTTGTATAAAACTATAAAGGCATAAAGAAATTAAACAGGCAGTATATCCCAAATGCGTGCTGATGCCTTGTTGTGTTGTTTGGTTTCTCTTGGCCCATTATCATTATCATCATGAAATCTATGCCCAGATTTATTTATTTTCTTGACATTTACAGTTGCCAAAATAAAAGCATCTTCCGATTTTTTAAAGCTTATTAAAAAAAAAGAGAGAGAAGTCTGCTTTTATTGCAGTTACATGTTCATGTCAGACAAATATCAACAAGTACAATCTAACTACAAGGATATTGGTAGATTTGCACTGACCAGAACTTTATTGCCAACGCCTTTTTCTGTTAAGCTTCAGTCTGCTGGTTCTGATTTCAGCTGATCGGATTTCATTTGGAGAACGTTGAGATAAAACACAAGAACAGCATTCAGAATGTTTCTTTCTGTATTTCCTCCTGTGAGCAACCATTGGGTTAAGGGCCAAGCCGATGACATTTTACATCTGTTAGACAGTCCTCACTGTACACGACGTTTCACTAATTAGAAACAAAGATGAAACAGTTACAAAGCTAAAAATGTGTTTAGCATCTTATATTTGCAATTAGTTCTACTAGAACTATAAAACATATGTCTTCATGGTATAAGAGCATTTTAACATTGAGATTTCCAAATCCAACATGTTCAGTGATATATACAGTAGGGTTAAAATCTCTGAAGAATAAAACAGTGCCTTCCTGTTATCACTGTAAGTCTAGCTCTCTCTTGCAGCCTAAATGAATCAGATATTTCGACATGTCATGGTCAGGACGGTTTCTAAAGCTAGTTTGGTAACACAGAAAATAGCTCAATTTAATCCTTTGTAATGAAAACGTCGACATGGAAGTGTGTTTTTGTCAGACCTGATCTTGAGCCACACTTGGTGGTTAGAACATACCACTAAAAAGGCACAAAAAAAAGGGTTTATGTCGATGGAGGAGGTTCACAATTGAATCCTGTTGCAGAACAGGCTCCAAAAGAAGAATGATTTTTGTTACCTTTTTGCAATATTATAAAACAACCTGTGCTTTAAGGCAACATGCAGCATCTTATTATCCTATGCTCTGTTTCTTTGGTCGAGCTTTATCTTTTTATGTTTTGAGGCTTAGTCTCCTCTTCTTCATGTCTTCCCTTTCAAAACGTGACCCTTCACCAGTAATAAAGTGATGAGTGTCTCTGCTGCGTGTGTGTGCTTATTCTTTCTCACATGCCTTCAAAGACAGAAGTCTGTACCATGTCTGTACCATTACACACTTTTTCCATTGAGATGGTATTTATATAACTCATCAAACACAAGTCTAGAGGAGACTGATTAAAGCTGAAAAAGGGGGAGGGGATCAGGCGAGGAGGGGGGGCTTAAGAACAAGAGGATTTTAAAAGACAGAAAGAGATTTGTGAGTTTAATTGTGCTAGTATAGTTTTTACTGTGCAGCGCCTCTTTGTCAACATTTGGGCCCCTTATGTTCAGCCAGCAGCTTCATATGTGTCTAAACTGGAGAAAGCCACACACGTACAAGTTTAAAAGGGAATCGGTTTTTGCTTTCTGCCAAATGCACAAACAAATGTGCTTCTTGTTCTTCAACAAACCAAGATTTAATGAAGCTTTGTTGCTTCCACAACATGTATTCCCCAAAAACCCTCCTGCCTCAATGACTTAGAGTAATTATGTTTTCCTTTCTTAGAAACTTTTCGCTGCAGCCAAGTCCAATTTACACTTGTTAAATCATAATTACCCAGACTTTTATGACACTATTTTCTTTTCCCTTGTGCTGCCCTTTTTATCGAGGGAACACGTAAAGGCTCTGCGTTATTAGCGGTTTCACAGACTGTCGACTCACGGCAGCTCGACGGCGGTAGGTGCCGTGGTAAACGGCCTGTGATGTTCATTTAGCAGACTTGTAAACACCAGCAGTTGTAAATGTGGGGTGCACCGCAAAGTGCTGCAGCGGATATCAAGCTGTGTGTAAGTGAGTTTGAGTTGGAGGCGCGAGATGAAAGATTGCCGAGTTTGGTCTTTGGTTTATGAGGGCAGACAGGTGGGGTATGTTGAGCTTGTTTGTATTTTGTGGCTTACTTAAGTTTAATTCAACCCCTATTTGATTTGGAAAGCCATGAAAAAAAACAGCGACTAATAAACAACTCATGAAATGAACTTGTTTCTTTGGTGCTTTTAATCTGGATGTTATCTGTAAGTGTTCAAAGCTGTAGCTATCCAGTTTGTTAAATAAAATGTATGCAGCTATTGGCAATTTCTTTTGCAATGTGACTCAAAGAACATCAGTCAAACCAAACTAAGCAAACAGAGCTATTACATTTGACATGTTTATTCTAAAACTAGCAGAGATGAAAGTGAATGCAACATGTTGCTTACAAGCAGATAGTGAGAAAAGGTTCAGGACACACTGCCTTACAAAAGTAGCCATAATGTATATACACATCTATATTTAGCTTTGTGGTGGTGGGGCGATTGTGAGGATTTGGGGGTAGTCATGTTGCAACTTAGATGACTTTGGAAAGTTAAATGTTATGTTTGTTATATATTGTTGTGTTTTTATACAGATTTAGGCTGCCTCTCCCCTTCAACAAGCCCCCAATTTTTTCAGTTAATACGTTTCTAGAGGTATTGACATGACATTTTCACCAGATGTCGGTAACAATCCATGCAATCTACACATGCAATGAAATAAAACCATAGATGTACAGAAATTTTTATGTGTAATAAAGTGAAAGGGTACAGAGAAAAAGTACTGAACACACTTACTGAAATGTATTTAATACATTGCCTTTGTTGGCAATGACAGCTTCAAGACGCCTCCTGTATGGAGAAATTAGTTGCATGCATTGCTCAGGTGTGATTTTGGCCCATTCTTCCACACCAACAGTCTTCAAATCTTGAAGGTTTTTTTTTTACATTGGATTCAAGTCAGGTGATTGGCTTGGCCTTTTCAGCAGCGGAGAGTGTCCTGTGTGTTCTGGGTCATTGTCTTGCCGAAATGTCCACCAACATTTCATCTTCATCCTTCTGGTAGATGGCAGCAGATTTTTATCAATAATGTCTCTGTATATTTTCCATTTATCCTTCCTTCAATTATTTGGAGTTTGTCAGTACCATATGCTGAAAAGCATGATTTTCCCACCTCCAAACTTCACTGTTTGTATGGTATTTTTGGGGTGATGATCAGTGCCATTTGACCTCCAATCAGGATGTGTATTATGGCATCCAAAGAATTCACTTTTGGTCTCATCTGACCAGACTATATTTTCCCAGTATTTCACAAGCTTGTCTAAATGTTGTTCAGCTAAGTTTAAACAAGCTTTAACATGCTTTTTCTTCAGCATTGAAGTCTTGCGTTTTGAGGTTGCTTACATACCGTGCCAATTTAGTGCATTGCTTTTTATCTTCCTTGAAACAATGGTTCCCACTAATTCCAGGTGTTTCATAAGCTCTCTGATCTTTGGCTCTTGGACAACTCTTCTGATCAGTCTTTTCACTCCTCTGTCAGAAATCTTGCAAGGAGCACCTGGTCACGGTCAGTTTATGATGAAGCAATGATTTTTCCACTTCCGGATTATGGCCCCAACAGTGCTCACTGTAATCAATGCCATCATTATTTGCAATGATACGTTTACGAAGGTCCTGAGAAAGCTCTTTACTTTTACCCATCATGAGGAGTTTCTTGTGTGATACCAGACACAACTTTTTCATAGGCCATCATTTGGGACTGAACCAGCTGATATTAGTTTGCACTGACAAGGGGTAGGATGGCTTTCTAATTCCTTAGAGACTTCGACTGGGGAATTACCTTTTCATTCCTTTTTTCACCTCTCTTTCTTCACGTGTTTAATACTTTTTCCCTTATGCCATTCCACTTTATTATACATAACTTAAGTTCTGTACATCTATGGTTTGAATGCTTTGTATGTGTGGATTGCATGGATTTTTATTGATGTCTGGTAAAACATGTCATATCAGAGAGAGAGAAAGATATTTTTGTTTTACCAATAAAAACCCAAAAGATGTAGGTTCTTTGTTTTTTTCTGTTTTCAGTTACACTTCCTGTAGGTTTTTTTTTCATAAAATGTTTGATTTTGATATTATAGTTAAAAATTAACTAACTCTAGGTGTATTTTTAGGGTCCTATCGAATGGAGAACTTGATCCTAGCCCCAAGTATGCAGGAGGATTTCCTCAATATTTGTCTATATTCTTCTTTCTCTTAACTTCAAGTATTTTCTCTGTCCTTGCTGAAGAGAAGCAATCTCCTGTTCTTTCTCTACATCTTTGTTGAGTCCCCTTGAACAACTTACAGAAAACTGCAAATAAGAAAACTTATTTTCAGCTGATGAACTGATGTGGTCTGTAAGATGTCTAATGTCTGAAACCAGGGATGATTATTTATAACTTAACTCTTCTCAAAGTTTCTCTTGCCATGTCCGTAGTCTTCTTGATCCTGTACTTTCACTAGCTCAAAAACCTGAGGCCATTACAGAGAAGCTGGATTTAAAATTTAAACAACTGGACTTCATTTTACTTATAAGATTGCATCTAAAAGCAGTTTCACTGCATTTTGCTGTGCTAATAGAAGGAATTCTTTTTAATAACAATTATTTCCTTCATTTATTTTTAACATTCAGATATTCTTGCAACTTCACAATTACAGTATAAGTGCATCAGGGTTATAATTATAAAGTCAAATGTAAAGAGTTGTAGGTTCAGTAGATCCTGTGATCGTAACGCTGTACCGATGAGAGAAAAAACATCTTTGGCAGAACAAAAATGGATTCTTTGTCAGGGAAACACATTATTCATGTATTTCTTTCCAATGTGAGAGGCGCCTGAGCTCAGGTGGGTTTGCCTCTACGCTGTTTATCCTTTCCTCTTTGAAATGTGTCCTTTGCCCCTCTGTCACTGTTGATTGTGAGTCAGTTTTGAAAGTAAAGACTTTGACCTTGTTCAGTTCAATTCCTCTTCACCTCTCTCACCCGTCTCTTCTTCATTCCATTTTCTATTCCCTCTCTTTCCTATAGTAAGGGTCTAACTAATTGGGGACGCTTCAGAAAGTGTTCTCGGAAATATAGGAGGTACTTCTAGCATCTTCTCTGCCCTGGCCTCAGCCAAGTGTCCTATATGATCGACTGACTAATAGCATGAAGCAGAATAATTTAAACCCACCTTTCTCATAAAATCCCTTTGCTCCTTTCTATCATTTAAAAAAAAATAAAAATCTGGGATTGCTAACTCTGCCTGCTGCTTGCTGGATGCAAATCAGACTGCTTCTAATATGAAAATTAAAGGGGAATTACATAGAAATTAGATGTTTCTGGACATCACAGAATCTTGCTTTTCCTTTAAGATTTTGAAACACGTGTTTTTAATAACTGAAGTAAAATGTTCAACAAAATGGTTCAGTCAAATCTAAATTCCCCTTTATTTAAATGTTTTATCAAAATCCACACCTTCTGTAACTTACAGCTCTGTGTAAATTGCTTGAACTCAATAGATATATAAATTTTTTAGGAGCCAGAGTTTTTAAAGTGGTTTAATCTTGATCTCAAGCAATAGTTCTCCGGGCTTTTTGAAGGTCTTTCAAGGTGCTGCTTTTAAACTGCAAACGTTTTAAATCTAAGTAAGTAAAATTTTCTTAAAACAAGCTTTCTTTTTTTTATTGAGCCAGTAAGGGAGACATTCTGCCAATGGAACAAGACAATATACTGTACATTTAAAATGAAACACTACTGCAGTCTCTTGTTTCAAGTGCACACTGTCTAATTATCTTATTTTAAGGGTAAATACTCATTCCAATTGGCAGATCATATTGTTAAACTGCTCAAATTAATAGAAAATATATTTATTTTAAAGAGCCATTTCTCATTTTTAGATAATCTGAGCATTGTACCTGGTCATGCAGCAAAGGCTGCAAATTGCGCTAAAAAAAAAAAAAAAGTGGATAAATGGAAGACGGAAGTAGAAATCTTGAGCACTAAAAACTTCTGCATAAGACATTTTGTAACTGGCAATAATTTGTTGTTTGAGAGGGGAAAGCAAATAAACAGCAACCTGACCACAAACTGCATTTTTCCTGTTTGAAGATATGAGTCTTCATTCACACTGCAAAAAAGATCCATAAATAAGTCAACATTTGTTCAATTAAGTTTATTTACCCTTAATTTGAGTAGGTAAATAAGATTATTTGTCAATGGAATTAGTGTTTTTACTTTTTAAATAAGATAACTAGATAATATGCACTTGTAATAAGACAATGCAGTTGATTTTTTTCTTATTTTAAATGTAAATTATCTTGTTCCATTGGCAAAGTGTCTCAGTTACCTTCTCAATTTAAGAACAAATATACTTGTTTTAAGAAAAATTACTTATTTAGATTTAGATTTTTTCCAGTGTAGATGTTAAGTGATCAGAAAGCAGGGAGAAGATCAGTTAGGCTACTGTAGCTCTCAAAGTGTCTCTCAATCAGCTTTCATTTAATCACCATGGTTACCTGATGCTGTAGTGGCTGATGGGAGTCCTGTTAACATTTCAGAGTTTTATTCAGTTTTGAACCACAGCAGCCTACGTTTTGGAGAAAACCCAATAGTTGCCCAGAAGGAGGGTCTCTATCTCCAAAGGGTAACATTTTACAAGTTTGAACCCGATCATTCACCCACACAGTGTTGCGTGTCATATTTTATTGTCATGGGGGAGAGTGTTGTAGATGGGGGCAGGCAGATATGAACTGGAGATGAAAGAGACTGAATTAGACAGTTCATGCTGAGGCAGACCAGAACCAGTCTAAACCAGACCAGACTTGAAGTTACAGAGAGAATAAGCTTCAGCTTGAATCTGCAGTGAAGATCTGACGTACCTTGAAGCTTCAGAGGAATTAGATCTGGCAAAAAGCAGCACAGGATCAGATATGGCTTGATGCAGAGGTCTTGCTTAAACAAAAAGAACTGAAAGACTTTCAAAAAGTGGTCAAAGAAGACCCTCGTTTAGCAATACACTTGTAAGCAAGTAAAGAATTAAGGATGAACTAGATCATAAAAAAAAAACATTATTCTGAATTCTAAAGCCTTGTGGTCAAATTCATTATTTCTACAGAGCAACCACAGGTTGACATCAGCAGAAGTTCCCCTCTGGTTATTTTAATACAGCTTTTAACTTGTTGGGAATAATTCCTTTATCTGGTTAAGACAACAAAAACATTGAATGAAGCAATTCACAGAGCTGGAATCTGGTTCTCAAAAATAAAGATAAATCATGTGTAACATCCATTACTGTTAATCCATTTTGACTGCATGCTTCCTGCTTTGCTGCACCCTATCTTTTTCAGTTTTAGTCATTTGAGAGGAGAAGATCTTTTATTGAAAGAAATAAATCTCTCTGTGCAGAACTATTACCTCATTAAAACTCAGATAAGAGAGTGAAGTTGACAAGATTGAGTTGATTTTAAGGCATTCAGCATGTAGTAAGAAACTAACATACTCATCATGATATGAATGTCAAAAAAAAATAGTGTTTTTAGACATTTATTTAAACCTTTTTTTTTTTATTCCAGAGCTGTGTGTTTATTTAACAAACAATAATGTGTTAAATAGAAAGAATTGTGTGCAGAAGTTTACTTTATTAAGGATTTTCTCTCAGACGGATCCAAAATAATGTTTTCGGCATCCAAGCACTACAAATTATAACTCAATTCACCAAGTAAAATATCATTGATGTCAGAGGAGGTAATTGGAAAATCTAATTATATATCAGAAAAAGGCAACTGTATCACAAATAACATCTTGTTACAACCAAGGGAGAAAAAATACCACCTCCGAAATGTACATGGCAAACTTTTTACCTGCTGGGCTGCATCTGTCAGCTAAGATGAGGGATGTGAAGTGGCTGTTCACACAAACTCTTCCAGTTTGGACAGCAACAGGTTGCATGATCTTATCACCAGCAACACTTAGAAGTGTTGCATATAAAGTGACTTTAAAATATAAAATACAATATAGAATGACAAATCCTGTACTTTTTAAAGCCAGAGGTTTGATTGGCTAACATTCTGCATGGTTTGGGGCAACAGCTCACTGGCCAGGATAAAGTAAGTCATCTTACACGTACATATTTATGTAACATGGATGGATCAGTTAAAGGCTCGCACACAGTCTTTACTTATTAATGGCATGTTAGAGCTCCCTTGTAATCTTATATTGGAGCAAAGCTTAAATAAAGTCTGAATCCAAAATTATCCTGCTCTCTCTCCAGCTTGTACCATTAGAAAGGAGAGCCATGTTCCAATAATTTGTTCTGCCTTGTATAAAATAAAATTGTTAAACTTTAAGAATGAATGTGAGTTAATTATAATTTTTATGTTAAAAGCATGGATCCATTGTGCCTTGTTTTAAAGGATTAGGTTGTTAATTGTAGAATATCTTTGTTTTTATATTTCTTTGTTATATTTTGTGAGCCTTAGTACAAATTAAGCATTAGTAAGCACAACCGGGCATTGTTACAGGCCATGTTATCAGCATGTACTCATCTTATGATGGCTATTCCCAGAAGGATAATACAGCTTGTTACAAATCTCAAATAATGTTCAAATGATTTCCTGAGCATGAGATCATTGTACTTCGATGGCCTCCATGGGTGCCAGATCCTAACAGAGATAGATATCTCTATTATGATTTTGGGGGATTTGCCCTAATGGATGTGCAGCCAACAAATCTGCAGCAAATGTGGGATGCTTTGATTCCAATTTGTACTAAAATCTCAGAGAAAGATTTTGACAGCTTTTACAAACTTCGCTGTGAAGGTTTCAACCAGTTCTTAAGACAAACGGCAGTTCACCTGGAATTGTTGAACTGTAAAATTACACAGCCACTAGTGAATGTGTATAAAGTCCTCCTAAAATTTGGTTAAAAAAAACTTTCACAAGTTGGATCTCAGAGATGAAAATGTTTAAGTCATGAACAAGCATTTGACTGGAGCGGAACTGTCTTTTAAGCTTTTACCCACTTCACAGAGAGGGTTGAAATCAGAGCAACTTCTGAATCTTAATCTTTGACAGTTTGGTCAATTAAAATTATGTTTCAAACCACAACCTGCTAGAAAACCAAAAGTTTCAAATATCTAGCCATTGAGTTGAAGTAAGTTAGAAGTATTTCTTAAGTATTCAGAACTGTAATTTAGTAGAACTACTGGCAATAAAAAAAAAACCCTTAGCATAATGCTGCCACCACCATGCTTGATAGTTGTCAGGTACTATGGCACACAATTCTTTGTTGTAAACATTCGCAGCACAAAAAGGTTTTCTTCTAATTCCACTCTGAAACAAACAGCTAAAATGAATCATGACACCCTCCACATTGATTACGTGCATTTTTATGATGAGTGGTAATACTGGAACCACAGCTGCAGAAGATGTGATGGAAAGGTGCATATCTCTTTCTCTCTGGTCTGCTGCATTGCATGCTGGCCTCCATTCATTAGATGAAGTATGACTTTTTTTGCATTCACACGCTTCTGTTACTAAATATGTGAACCCAATGTGGGAAAAAAATATATTCTTTCTGCTTTTAATGTTGCTGATGCTGAGAGCTTTTTATTCTGTGTTGAAAGATTAATTGAGTGATGGAGACAAAGGCTGTACTAATGATTGAACATTAGCAGCTCTAGTATAATTCCAACACAACATGAATTACTAAGGTAGAAAAAAATGTGCCTGTGTAATTTGTCAAAACAGTCTGTGAAGGATTTAGATCTCATATTTTTCTTTTGGCAAAAAAAGCAGTAGGAAGACCCAAGATCTGAAGGGGAAAAAAAGATATAAAAGTAAATTATAGTGGAGTCTCACCAAGTTTCTCTCAATACTGGAGTCATTTGTTTAATATGGACTTAAAATGAATGTGGTGATGATCTATTAACGTTACCATGCTCTCATACCACCTTAAAAAATCTCATTAAGGCTTTTTTTTAGAAGAGTATAAATGAATACATTATCAGCCGACGTGAGATTGCTTTGCAGCATCTCAGGAACCAGCGATGAGGGGTTTTATTATTTTGGTGGCTTGGCGATCAGTCTGGCTCTGATTTAGTGTTTTGGGCATGTCAGTTGGATGGATGGGCTTTCGTCTAAAGGAAAAGATGAAAACTCTGCTCTGATTTTTTTCACTATCTGAGGGAAAATGATTGTTGACAGCATCCTTTCTTGTCTCACTTCTAGTTCTCTGTCACCTCCAGCTTGAACTCTCTCACTCTTCTTATCTCTATACCTCATTTCCTTACTTTTACTTAAAACCTTCCTTCCATCCATCAGCTTATCCCTCACTCTCTCTTTTTAATCCATCTCCTCAGTCAAAAACTGAGTTTCAAGGAGCGAGTCCGAATGGCAAGTCCTCGTGGTCAAAGCATGAAGAGTAGGCAGACATCCATCAATGATCGCCAGCGCTGTTCCCCTGGCAACGAGGTGGTGGGCAGTAATGAGCTGATGGGTGGGAGCCCAGCCAAAGTGCAGAAAAGCTGGAGCTTCAACGATCGGACACGTTTTAGGCCATCGCTGAGGCTGAAGAGTCAAAACCGCACAGCTGCTCCAGAGGGTGAGCATGGTGTCAAGTTATACTGACCTGGATTCTTTTTTGCACAACACCAACACCACAGTAGATGGTTTAATTTGTCACTAACATGCAAAATCATTCTGATTCATTCAAAAATTTGTAGCAGACTTTAGTTATTAAATTGTGAATACTTATTTAAGACAATGTTGATATCCTCATCAACAATTTTAATTCCAGCAATTCCTTCTACCATCCTAACATAAGTTATTTTAGGTTTCTTAGAACAGTTGAGATCACATCCCCTTTGAAAGCGCAGATGCTGTAAACTAGTGTTGTTATTGTTATTTTCATATAAACGCTATTTGGATTAAACATTTTACTTATATAAATTATAGCAATATTAGCATGTTTAGTCTTATTGGTATAAACATCAGTTTCTTTATTCAGTCACATGAGATTTTGGACTCTTTAACTGTATGATTACCAAAAGGTAGCCAATATTTCCATAACAAGCATTTTTTCCTCCACATGCTCCTGCAGAGAGCTCAGCAGGGTCAAAAATACAACATTACCACATTACTTTCAGCCATCCTGTTACCCTTAAAGGGCAACATTCATTAGAAATATGTACATAGTCCACGCTGGTATCAGCCAAAGTTTAGTGCTCTATTGGAGCAGCCTTTTAAAAACAGTTTCTTTCAGCTTTTAACAACTTTTTTTTTAATTTAATTTCAATTCTAAAAGCTTTGCTTAGAGTCCCCTTTCCTCAGTAACAGCTTCTACTCTGAAGAGTGTTGTGATCAGAACAAACTGGTCAAGCTTACATATGATTTATCTGCTAATTAAAATTTTGAGTTCATGAGTTTCCAAATAATAATTATCATTATCAGTCATTGCAAATGTAAATGAAAACTTGACCCATGCATTTAAGCCAAACCTCAGGGTGTTAGGGTCTCTTGGGGCGTGCATTTTTTCTGGTGTGAGTGAGCCTCCTGTCACAGACAGGATCTTTGCTCGTGGCAGGGCTGACCCATGTTGCTGCACCCCCGGGAACATTTCTCACTCAAGATGACTAGCATGTATTTAGCTGACTAACATTTTAGCTGATTGATAACTTCTTCCTGCTGTACACATACCTGAACCACTTTATGTCTCGGCTCTAGAAGCAAGTCCTCTGCATGTAATCACACACCAAACAGAACCAGTAAAACTTCTGGTGTCAGGCAATCACACTGAAGAACATTTTTTTTCCTTTTCTCTTCATCCTAATGTCTTATTGTTATAGGATGCTTCTGGCTCATGCTTCATAATCCTCACCTGAACTGGAAAGACAATAGATTTGAGTCATGGAGTAACCTCTGTCTGTTAAACTGTCTACAGTTGGCCATGTCTCCAGTCTTGAATTCTCAAGAACAGGAAACTGCAGGAAACCTCTCCCTGGTTCATCCTGGGTATGATGACCTTCATCTGGTTTTCAGCAAGTCTAAGGCTCTCTCTCTCCCTCCCTTCACGCCCATACAGTATGACTGTGCTATTGAGCTACTTGAAAACCTGTCCAATCCTTAGAAAGAGAGTGTGGAGAGGTACATAAATTTTCCCTAGCTGCAGGAATTATCCACACCGCACCTATTGGAGCAGGTTTTTCTTTTTCTGGAACAAGGTTGGATCACTAACAACTTACATTAATTACAGGGGCCTAAACCAGATTATTTTGAAAAAGAAGAGCCAATCCCTCTTCTGTCAGCAGCTTTTGAACCAATACATGGCTCGTAGTCATAAAAATGGCTTTTGAAGAAAGGCGCAACTGGTTGGAGGGAGCTGAACATCCTTGTACAGTGCGCACTGGCCTATCTCCGAGAAGCAACATTTCTGAAACCTACACAATTACTTTGGTCTCTGTTTTTTCCCTTGTTTTAAGTTCTTCATCTCTTACCATCCAGGCTAAAATAAAGGATTAAGTCCTGGGGGCGTACCGAACAGGAACCTGGAACTGGACGTCCGAACTGGGTTTATGTTCATGTTTTCCTTAGGTCCCACCTAATTCACTGGGCCCAAACAGCAAAATGATCCTGCCATCCTGGAATAAACACAGCTTTAGCACTTTTTAAATTAAATTTCTGGTGGTCTACAATATGTAAGGATGTTAAAAGTTAGCATATCCAATATGTGCCCACAACAAAACTAGTCACCACCATCCCAGCTGTCTTTTTCAACCATTGCCTACAACTAAACGTCCACTGTCTCATATTGCCTTGGATTTCGTTACTGGACTGGCACCATTTAGGGGTTTCACCGACATCCTCACTATAACCAAGCACTTCTCCAACTCCTGCAATCTCAACCCTCTTTGTTTACTCCCATGATCCCTTGAGACAGCTGAGCTTCTGAGTAAGCGTGGTTTTTGCCTTCACGGAATCTCTTGTGGAATCCTGTTGTACAGGGGTCTGGGATTCATCTCCCAGGTCTGGAAGAAATTTTGTACTTTTTTGGGGACAAGACTGCTCTCAATCTGCCCTTCTAACAGTCCCCCTCCATCCACTATTGGCATTGGCGAGCACCTAGCATTCACTGTGCAAAGGCTTTTGGATGCTTATCGCAGAGAAAGGGGTTTTCAGTATCTGGTCAATTGGGAGGGTTATGGACCTGAAGAACAACCTAGGTTCCCAAAAACTACAAACCAACACGAAACAGGGAATAGTGGGAAGCTTGGAGCACTAAGGAAAAAATATGGGACTAAGAGTCTTGCTCAGGGACTGAGAGAATGGAAGCAACCCACTCCAACTACCTGTATTAGGCCACTATTCCCCTAATGTCCTGCCACCAGTTAGTGAGAGGTTAAGATGGAAATTTATCAATCCAAGTTACCGCTCAAAACCGTTCAATCTCCTGCAGGATGTTTCTGCAAAAGTATTTAAAGTTTTTTTTATTTAGAAGTTGGCAGTTTGTCTTTAAGTTTTTTGCCCAAAAAAAAAAAAAAAAATGTTCATGATAGATTCTGAACTAAATTAACTCTTTACGTAAATCTTAGTACCGTGTGCATTAAAGCAGATAGGGATATATAAGTTAGTGCGCATCAGTGACTCATACGGTGTGGAGAAATCACATGTCCACATTTATCATTGCTAAAAAAAAAAATTACTTTTCTTTCTGTTTCTGATATATAACGATTCCTAAAGCAGCCTTAAGATCTCCAAGATGCTTCATGTTTGGTTTTAACTCCTATTCATTCTAAAGACAATTAGATTGTCTTTAGATTGGCTGCTCAATGATTCCAGCCAATGTTCACAATCAAATCAGCGTTTCAGAGGTACATACTTATCACATACAGAGTTACAATAAATCAGATGCTAAGGTGCTTTATGCTTGTTTAAACAAAAGTGCATCCTGACCTGCATCTTAACTGGAAATAGAAGATTTGCATGTTGTTGTTGTTTCAAACAATTTATTCAATGAGACTAACAAGCTATCCTGAGCTACTGAGTGCAAAGCATAACAAAGGTTTGTCTTTCCCAATGGGAAACTTTGACTAAATATTATTAGAATTGGTCAAATGAAAGACAAAACTAATAATACTGAATCGTCAACATATCTCTTCATTATGGTTGCATAAAACCTGACATAGAAAAAAGATTTCAAGCCTTGTTTTAAGATTGTTTAGTTTTGTTTGGTCGTGTTGTGTCCATTTTAGCAGAGCTTATTTACATTTAGAGTTCACAATACATGCACACAGACATAACCAACAATTTCGACTTTTTCGGTTTTTTATTTGATTTTGTTTTCTGTTTGTGTTTTGTTTATCTGTCTAGATGAGTCAACATACTTTTGTCAAAGATAAATGATTTTTTTTCTTTTTTTTTTTGCTAAACCTGATTTCTGTTCACATTGCAGTCTAGACATAGTTCTTAGAATACTGAAAGTCATAATGGGGTATTTTTCCTTACAGTTTACTGTGTCTCCTTAACGATTTGATAGCAAAAGTGTTTTCTTCTTGATTCTTGTTACATCATTACCCCCTCCTACTTTGCTTGATTTTGTGTAAACCTTTCTCAACATGTCTTCCAATTTAAAAAATGTAGATAGATAGATAGATAGATAGATAGATAGATAGATAGATAGATAGATAGATAGATAGATAGACAGACAGACAGACAGACAGACAGACAGACAGACAGACAGACAGACAGACAGACAGACAGATAGAAAAAAAGACAGACATGCAGACAGACAGACAGACAGACAGACAGACAGACAGACAGACAGACCTTACATAGTCCAGTTGGCAAAATCTTTCTCATTCCTCATGTTCCCATCCAGGCAGAACATAAATTTTCACCTCCCTTAAGCCAAATAGTATCAGCTTTAAAAAATAATATTGACGTCTCCTGTAGAGACTCACACTGAAAAATATGTTTGATGAGTTTAAAGGCTGGAAATAATTTGCTACGGCCCTCCATTGATGATGAATCAGTGCTCCTGTCTTTCAGTAGACACAGGCATGACCACAGATGATTCCTTTGATGAGAAAGGTTGCCATTGTGACGTAACTATTGAGGATCTTTCCGCTCCCTTGAAGGTTGTCATCAGAGCTGTCAGGTAAGCATAGATACGTACAAAAGTATGCTTAAATTAGGCTGTTGGACAATATCACTTCTGGTCCAGCTGTAAACAAATAACATTAATTTTGTTTGCATAAAAAACACTGATCCTTCAATTTAGATTTAGTTAGTGACATTCCAGTTTTAGTATTTGAATTTAAATATTTTTCTTTTTTTTCTGTTTCACCACACCTTCTTTTAAACCTTTAAGTTGGTTTCTTGATGTCTTTGTAAAGAACTATAAACCATACAGATATCCTGGTCCAGTTCCAGTTTATCGTTTGGGGTCCTGTCCAGGATTGTGTCAGCCACTCCCTTAATGAGACACTGGTAATAACCTGTGGAGCTTTAATTAGTCTGGGTTATTGACAGTACAAATGCTAGCTTATTTTAAAAGAGATAGTTTGTTTAATCCCAACCATCTTTAAGCAACACATCAAAAGTGAGAAGTGTTGAATTAGCCCAACTCCTCTACTGATCATTATATAAAAAAAAAAAAGGCAAGTTAAAATATCCTTTACAAGATGTGTTCCTTACAAAGAAACATCCCCATTTTTTTGGTCTGGCAGAGAGAGCAGCCTGAGAAGAAGTTATTAGTGTGGCTTTAAAAAGCAACATTACTAAAGTCATTTGATTCTAACCTTCTTTGCTTTGAGAAATGAATCCACAGATGCACAAACTGCACCTCTATCTTCTGACTTCTACTCAGCATGCCCCCTCCATAGGTTGCCAGAACCCAGCTCTTTCCCAGGGTTTCAGGTTGAGGACTGGAAATCCCATCCCCGTTAGGTCTATTATTGCAGCGGGTCATTTATCTCGGGGTGTTTCCATTAAAACTGTGAACCAAACAGACAACTGGAATCAAGCAGAAACCAACCGGGAATTGACATCAGCAAAGAACATAGATTTTCTTCCCTCCATCAATATTGTTAACTTATCAGTGCCTACGTTTAACAAATAGATGGAAGTAGATTTTATGTGTGAATGTTTTGTGAATGAGACATTTATTTTTTTTCTACAATCATTTTCTTTTTACATTTTGTAAATAAAATGTAAAATGTTTTTTGTCTCTTTTTAGTCCTTCAAAGTAATTGATGGAAAAGGGCAAACTGGTTTCTTGTTTTCCACCATCAAAGTGCAAATAAAAACATGAAAATATGCTTTTATTCACATTTTTATGGCTTATCTTTAGTGATGAGCTCTAACAATTTAAGCTTAGAAGGGCCATCCCCCTAATTATTAGCTGCCTTGTACACATGTTTTAGATTGAAGAAGGGAATCTGTCATGGTAATTTCCAAACATTAAGATTAATCCCAATTGAAGAAAAATGTTAGTAAAATTGATGCTTTAAAGCCGCATGTTACAAAGCTATGACCACATTAGGGCTTACCTATGTTTTTAATCTAATAAAATAAGGGAAGAAAATGATCCCCAAATTATGGTTTCAAGCTGTTACAGTACCGCCATCTACTGGTTTGTTTTAGCAGTTGCAATCATTTATATTATTATTTAATTATATTGCCTCATGTATTTCCCATGTACACTGTTCATCTGTGTTCTTAAAGAATTTGTGTTCATGGGTCTAATTTAAACATGATTTTATGTGTTCTCTGTATTTGTTAAGGATCATGAAATTTCATGTTGCTAAGAAGAAGTTTAAGGAGACTCTGCGTCCATATGATGTGAAGGATGTTATTGAGCAGTATTCTGCTGGACACCTGGACATGCTCTGCCGCATCAAGAGCCTTCAGACAAGGTCAGGACACTCTGGAAAAAACACTAGAATACACACTTTCTCCACACTTTGGGGTTTTCGTTTCATTTAATTGTTATATTCTTATATAATGAATACTATTTTTGCTCAACTTTGACTTTTTAAATTATATTTTTTCTCACTCTACTTATGTATTTAAAAATCATATCCTTTACAGAAAGGGTATGATGTCATTCTAGACATTTTGAAAATTCAGGATATTTTTTCCTCTGGAGAAAATCCCACTTAAAGACAGCTTGAGTCTGTTTTTTTTCATGGGTACAACATTTATTAAATCTTGCATTACTACAAATATGTAGCATAATCCCCTTTTGGTGATCAGAGAGCTTTTAAAGCCTTAAAGATTCGAGTATTCAGGTGGCAGTTTTAGTGCAACCATACATTTTGGATTATTTTATTTATTTTTTGAAAGACCGATCAATGGGATACTGACATTTTTCTGAAACAAATTACCTTGTTCACTAGTATTGCATTATAAACTGTTTTTGCTGCCTAACCTCTTTTTAATAAATTACTTATTTAATTTGAACAAAGAAAGTACAAAATAACATAAACATAGGCATTTATTTTATACCCATATAAACTAAACTAGTAAGTTAATGGAACTCCGACCACTAGATGGCACCCAAGTATTTTCAGTATGCCAACGTCACTTTGGCTATGTGGTGCAGAAAGGTCCCATCAAGTGAGAATGTCCTGGTATTTTCAAATGTTTATGAAGCTCTGCACCTTTTTTCCAGGTTTTCAGGGCCTTTGAAGGAGAAACAGGCCCACAGCATCATAGAACCTCCATTGTACATAGAGGATACAAATGTGGAAGAGCTTCATCTTAGTGCCATTTGGGTTAAGGGGGCAATTAAAGATTATGTAGCATTTAAGAAGCATCTTAAATTTTTCCTTGTAGTACATTTGAAAAGGAATCTTCATGGTTTCCCTCCAAAACTACCAGTTGGCCTTTGGATCGATGTCTTCACCAGCAATCCTTACAGTTTTCAAGAGCAATGTATGCTCTATTTATACATTTTAGTATATTATTAACAAAAAACCTACTGATAATGCTTCATCAGCTGTTCACTAACCTGTTATCTCTTTTCATGGGTGTATTGCAAATTAAATCGCTTTATTACAGCAAGAAATCTTTTCTCACCAAACCTACCTAATCAGAGTGTTTCTATTTCTCTATCTCCATGTCAAGTGTCTTTTCTTTCTCCCAGACTGGATTCAGTAGTGGGCCCCCCTCCAAGGCCATTAAGAGGCCGTGTCAAGACGTTTTCTTCTCCCTCTCTGCATTTAAGTTACAGCCAGACCCGGAGGAAACAGTCAGCTGCTGGGTTAGAGTTCCTCTGCCCTGATCGTTTATGCAATGGCTTCCTTCTTAACATGGCCGCATGTATCTTGGGTCAAACAACACTTATTAGAATAAAGTAGGTTTTGTTTTAACCTGCCACCATACTTGCTGAAAGGAATTCAATTTCCTCTGTGACATGTGAAGAAATGTCTGCAGATAAAGTGCAGGTTGACCCAGATTTGGCAAGATTGTTCTTATTTCTGCAGATTTTTTATTTATGGATTTCATTTATCTATCGGTGGACATTTTTTGGAAATTCTAATTGTATAGCTACTGATATGACAAATAAAATAAGTATAACTTTTATCAGAGAGGCGCGACTTTTTATGGAGTGACGTTTATCAGAGGGCAGTGATCAGTAGGGATGGGCAATTATTGTATAATTTTTTTCTCACAATGGTGAAAGCAAATAAAGTAGAAATTATTCTTTCTGTTGTGACAAAAATAGACTAAAATTGTTTGCAACCCAAAATCTGCTGTTAGATAGAGGTTACTTTTGCTATTGGAAAGATTTCTTCCACTGATGGATATCTGTTGTTGGAACTAAAGATTTGGGTCATTTTTTTATTAGTTAACATTATTTTTGCTAGTGCTTAGATTTTCTTTTATTTGTCCTAGTATTTTTTTTCTTCTGTTTTTTTCACTCCTGGGTTAATTTACAGGTGCAGGATTTAAAATATTCAGAGTATTGTTTTCATAAAGTTATTTATATATGTAAAACAGCAAACTTAAACTGACTCGTAAAAAAAAAAAAAATCACAGAGGGTGCTTGGATTTAGATTTAGGATTTATAAGTTAGTTTTAGTACAGTTTTAGTTATAGTTTTACCCTTTTTAGTTGCAGATTTTTAAAATTCCAATTAACAAAATTGTTTCCCTAATTTCAGTTTTTGTTTTGCGGTTAGATTCAGCAAACTATAATAAAGATGCTGGAGTCAATGCAAAAATCTGGCAATCAACTATGTTAAAAGTTTCATTGCTGTAATGTCTTTAAAGGTTTTTTCATTAATTATTAGGAAGAGATTGACATAAAATTCTAAAGTAAATAGAAACTGGATTTTTTTTGTAATTAACACTCTTTTTGATTTAGTTTAATGTTTATTGGCTGATGTCCATCCTTCTGTCATGTTCTCTCAGTAACCAGCTTTATAGTCAAATAAGTCATGTTATATTGGACTTGATAGGAACTGTTGGCTTTTTGACACTGGCCCTGATTTTAAGCATTTGTTTTTGTGGGGCTCAGACTTTTTGTATGATTTTCCTGATCCTTCAATTTGCTCTAAAGCACTCGGTCCTAAAATAAACTGACCCAGCCTTTAGCCACAAAGAAAAAGTGTTAGTACAATTAAAATAATTTTTCTCAGTGCAGTTAAAAGATTACGATGAAACACTGGTTTATATTGCCCACCCCTACTGCTTAGACTGAACAAGTTCAAATGATAAACTCTTAAGTTTTCTATTTTCTTTTATTTATTTTTTTTGCCTGTTCATTTGTTACTTAAAGAAATCAAGGGTGTGCTCTGTTTCTGTGTTCTTGTTCGCAAAAAAGAACATGTCCTATACATATGAGATTTTCAAAAACGGTCTGTTTTTGGCAGCATTTTTCATAGCACCTTGAACTTAAACCTTTGCTCTTCTGATCTTCTAATGTAAAAGTCTGTTTTTGTTTGAATTTTGGCCTGCACGGTGGATTAGTTTGTAGCACTGTTGCCTCTGTTATGCCTCAGTATGACTCTGGGTTTGATTCCCAGCCCGGGGTGATTCTGCAAAAAGTTTGCATGTTCTCCCTGTGCATGCGTGGGTTCTCTCTGGGTACTCCAGCCTCCTCCTACAGTCCAACATTACGACTGTTAGTTTAATTGACTTCTCTAAATTGTTCTGAAGTGTGAGTGTGGGTGTGTGCATGTCTCTCTGTGTTGCCCTGTGACACACTGATGACTAGTCCAGAGTGTACCCCGCCTCTCGCCTGCAGACTGCTTGAGATATGCAAGGCCCCACTGTGACCTTTATGGTATAAGTAGGAGAAGATGGATGGCTGTTTCAAATTTAAATTACTAGATGGCGAGCTATCTTATTGTCAAAAGGGACCTCAGTGATTGATGCCTGTTATGCAGTGGGGTTTTCACTAGCTTATGGTTTATGCCTTAATGTTTTACACTTAATGAAAATAGGTCTACTGGGAAGTCAAGTCCTCATTTGGACTCCTCAGAAACATCATACTGCATGTTTAAAGTATTAGTGTCCAGCAGTGAAAATTGTTCAATTCAAGGCAGGAAACCAGGACAGGTGTTTTTATAGATTAATGTAGCAGCTAATTTAGAGCTTCAACTGAAAATATATCTTAATTTAAATATTTAGATGCTGCGCTAAGTAAAATCGGTGCAGAGAAAACATTTCTAACCAAATGAAGTCAGAGCTGATGCAAACACATGCTAATGTGCTGGGATGTTAAGGACACTGTAATCTGGTCCTGATATCTGCAATCAAAAGGGTTTGTCTTTTTAAGCTTGCTTGTTTTTTTGTTAGTTTTTTTTTTTTGGTTGCACAGTAACTAGTTTAATGTTTTTTGTAATGTCTACACCCAGCACCTATCCCTTTTTTTATTTACTCGTATTGGTAGTTTCAGTTTCATTTAAGCTTCCCGTGAAAAGGACAAAAGAGTGTTGTGTGTTCATGAAAACTCTGCTTAAGTTTTCATATGACAGCTGAAGTAGAAACAGATCGCTCTCTTTCCAGTAAGCCCAGTTTTTTCTGGTTTGCCCACTTCAGGGAGTTGATGATGCAAAGCCTATCCTTGACAACTTCTGCGCAAATGTGCAATCAGAAAACTTAATTTTTAATGGAAACTTGAACCTTAAATACATTTTTTCTGCATATAGAGACATGTACAACATGCTTTTCTCATGGTCTGTTGTTAAACTACACTAGACTTGTTTGTTGAAGGTCAGTAAGGTATCTTATTTCTGTTTGCAAAAGGCCAAACAGACAAACAGTGACTGTTTTTTTATTTTTTTATTACTTTATTTTTTTATTAAAGGGTTAGGGGAAGCCCTACACCTACACCTAGTTTAATTCTTTTTAAAGTAGCCACAATGGCATGTAGATATAATTATGGTAGGTTGTTAAATTAGCAGTCTCTGTTAGCATTGGTGCAAAAAAAATTTGTGATAGTCCTTTTTTTTTTACTGTTGTTAGTAATGTATGTATGTATATGTGTCACTGGAGCACATGTTTCGTTACAGCCATAAGAAAAATGTCTGTTGGGCCTGGATGGTAATATTTTCTATTCACCAGATGGATTTTTTCTATAAAGATAATGTCCTGGATGGGGTTGGTCATCCCTCATCTTTGTGGCCCCTTCAGAGAAGACAATTAGAGTAGATCTCCTTTGAAGGGAATCCAACAAAATAGTTTTAGTACCAACACGGCTAAAAGGTTGGTCTGAAAAAGCCATTCCAACACCAAAGGCATCATGATGGTTGGAGGTTTTGATGCAAGAGGGACTGATCTGAACGGGATCCCTTAAATAGGTGGAAAAAGTGAAGCATGATTCGGGGATATTAGCTTAAAATGATAAACATGGGCAAAAATCGGTTTTTGAAAGAAAAATGGCAAATTAGATATAACGGCTAAATACCAAGAAAGTCAGTGTTTTGGAGTGACCATAACACCAATCTAAGGCAAAGACAAGTCTGAGCGAACGGTTCTGTCAGGAGGAATGGGCTAAAATTCCTGCAAACTCATGTTAGTCAAAAAAAATAAATACATTTACTAAGAAACTGTACAATGGTCTCCTACAGTAAAAGAGTCTTTTATCATTCTGGCATTTAGAAAATAATTTATGTAATCCTAACTAACCTGAAATGGAGGTGGTTTAGTCTGATCTAATGTCAGACAGTGAAGAAAAAATAATTGTAAAGTATTTCACAAAATGGATGAAAATAGCTTATTTACAGAAATTTAGATCACATTAAACTTTCAGTCTGCTGTGCCTCTGTGGGACAGAATGTGAAGATCACAGAGTAAGAAGTCTTTAAATTTATGCTTCAGCTTTGATTGACACAAATGACATTTTCAGAGCTTGAACGTGTCCCGAAAAGAACAATAGATTTATGGCTCAATTTTTCCTTTTTTTTTTGCCATTTGGAGAAATAACTTTGCCAATATCTGTCTGTGAAATGGGAAAAAAGATTCAGTCTTGAGATTCATTTTTTGATAATGCTTAAATACCTGACATGCATATATAAACTTAATATCTAAAGAAATGCATACAAATTGCACTTTATCTTTTAGGTGATGCCTGAATCCATCTACCATACTTTATATTTTTAAGGTTCAGTTTTCCCAGTTATTGTTGCCAAATCAGGATAATTTATGTTATATGTCTTTGCTATTCATCCAAAGGACAAGAAAATTCTGAGATATTGGGTGTGAACCGCTCGATGTGCACATTAACCTCACTAACTAAATAACTGCAGCAGTAAAGCCTTCCCTGAATTTATTTATTGCTTAAGGATTTATTTTGAAAACCTTGTAACTGTGTTAAGCTCCTGAAACAACACAGTGCATCAAAATTTAAAATCCTTGAAAAAAAATACAATTTTATTTAACTTTTTATAATTGTGTCATGTTTGAGAAGAAAATAAAAAAATATTTTATTTTTTTTGGGGGGGGGGGTTGTTATGAATATGTTAAAGAGCAACACATAGTAGATTGTACTTGTGAGAATTAAGGAAATTCTACATAGATTTCAGAACTTTTAACTCGAATTATAACTGCAGATATTGTTTGAGTGGGTAACTATCACTTTGATAAAAGTAGGCTCTGAATTGTTATTCTTTCTCCCAAAATAGCTTGCAGTAAGTCATATTAGTTGGAGGACATATAGAAAAAAAACCCATCAATAATCAACTGATTTTGATTTGTAATTAGATCTTACATCATCTCAGTTTTAATCTCACTGTTGTCTCTGATGGGTTGCTGTTTGGGATTGTTCTAGATTTAGGATTAAGTTTGGGATTGTTCTGGATTTAGGTCCATCTTTCTTTCCTTGAGCTTTGAACAGCTTGTCAGACAAAACCTTTTCCGCACTGTGATACTGCCACCACTTCATTTTTAATTAATGATGGCATGTTTGAGGCCATGTGCATTGTTAGTTCTGAAGCTGTCACAGCAGCCATATCGATTTTATGATTGATATGTTCACTGGTGGACCATATAATAATTACTTGTATCAGATAAAATGGAATAAAAACAAATGCATCCGACATTGTTCAGGTTTATATTTGAAGACCAAACATTGGGGTAATTTTTATTTTCTCTGGCACAATAACTCTCCATAAATTTAATTGTAATTTCCCTCAGGGATTATTAAAGTATGTCTGATTCTGATTCTGAAAATGGTTTACAGTTTATACATGACCAAGGGCTGGGAACACATTCTGTGCTTTGTCTTGCAAATTGTCTGACATGTGCTGCAACCCTTTGATGGCTAACTCAGACTTACTCCTACATGACCTGATGTTTTAGATCATATCATTTAATAAAGATTAGAGCCTTATCATCTGTCATGTTTGTGTGTCTACTAGGGTGGATCAGATTCTGGGAAAAGGGCAGATTGCTGTGGATAAGAAACCAAGAGACAAACTGCACCACGATGGAGACTCTTTGGAGGGCATGAGTATGCTTGGACGCGTGTGTAAAGTAGAACGACAGGTGTGTTTTTACAAAGAGAATACAAAATACATTTTTTTGAAACAATTTGATCTACTTTCAAATCTTAAGACACAGAAGAAAAGCACAAAAAATGCTTGATTATATGCATACTGCACAAAAAAGGCTCAAAGTTAATTCAAACAGGCTGTTCAGACATTTTAATCCTGATAGAATTACCTTAAATGTCAGAAGAGGAAACTAGTAAAAAGCTTGGCCGTTTTAATTTTTAAATTTTTTTTTTTTAGATAGATCCATAAGTAATTATTTGAAATATGTGCACTTGTCCCTCATTTTCACTAGTAAATAACACTCTGTGCCAATGGGATGAGTTTTTTTGGCCACCATGGGACCTTTGGCGTCCTGTTACTTGGAATAATATCATTCCCATCATTCTAAACTGCTTAACACACCCAGATGTTTTTTTTAAGGCTAGTTGAGTTTAAACATTGTTTCCAAATAGTTTTAGACAATTTTTTTTTTGTCTCATGCCCCATTTTCAAGCTGTACTAGCAAACTGCAGTGAGTCATTT
The DNA here is from genome assembly GCF_016077235.1 of Cyprinodon tularosa. NCBI lineage: Eukaryota > Metazoa > Chordata > Actinopteri > Cyprinodontiformes > Cyprinodontidae > Cyprinodon > Cyprinodon tularosa. Next base: position 198,798 of record NW_024039603.1, read on the forward strand.
TTTTCCCATCAGAGTAAAGACGGTGTATTACTAAATGTAAGGAGGTGAACTGTTTCAGCCTGGTGACTTGGTTTGCATTTACTGTAATCTCAGACCTGTTATTCAGGAAAAACTTGTCCTTGAGAGGTGATTAGTTTTGTTATTACATGAAGATTTTTGAAAGTGACATGCTTAACATTCTTTACTTATATGTTCACTGCATAATGTTATTGTTTTCTTGCATTAAGGTTTCCTCTATCGAAACCAAGTTGGATTCTTTGCTTGACGTTTACCGCCAAGTTCTACAGAAAGGTCCCTCAGGGCTCTCCCTCTCCTCTCTGCCTCTGTTTGAGCTGGATAATCACCAGCACCACAACCTAGACTACCCATCCTCCCCCCAGAGGGGCGATAACGTTAGAGTTCGAGGAGACAATGGAGGCGGCGGGATACACCGTTCACATAGCGCCAACCCAAGAGGCTTGCGGCTCATCCTGCCACCCGCTGACGATGACGGCCCTCCGGACTCTGCGCCTCCATCTTACCCACCCTCCACCGCCTCTCTGTCCCCTTCCCCTCTGCTACCCCCAGACAGCCCTTACCCAACCCTCAACACCCCTTCCAAAAAGCCCCACTTTCCAGATCTACCACCTCCACCATCATCAAGTGGGAGTTTTACCCTCCAGCTTCCCCCTGTGGTACGCCCATCAAACCTCCGATGCCCCGCCGACCCAGTCTCAGATCATTTGAGAGATGAAGTAGGAGCAGATGAGCAAAGTCTGGGCCCTACTGTTGTTGTAGGATGTAGTGCTGAGGATGATGCTGATGGGGGCAGGGAGGCAGAGTTTGCTCCAGGTAAGGTGCAGCTGCGCAAGAAGTCCGGCCTGAAATCCGAAGGAGTCTGGAGAAGGCATTTGAGCCTTGAGGTTAACCCCTGGCTGCTGCTCTCATCTAACTCAGAAAGGAGGTCTGCAGACTGGGCCGGCAGTCTAGGGAAATCCCTCTCTGCGCAAAATATCAACCAGCCTTTAACCAAACGTGCCCCCGGCCTCTCCTCCGCACTCAACAACAGCAGCAGTAGCAGCAACGACAGCGAGCGCGGGAACGGCCATAGCGACCTCAGCAACTGGGACGGAACAGAGCTCTTCATTAGTGAGCGTAAGCCGACAGCTTATAACTTTCTGTCCCAAGGACCGGACAGCAGCCAGTCTGACATTTTACAAACAGAAGAGGAGGATGTACCTCTTTCAAAGGGAAACTCTGAGTTCCTCAGTCAATCTTCACACTTACAGCTGGTGTGAGCACAAACCGCAAACTGTATGTATACACAATTCTGTGGCCAACGCCACTTTTAAAGGTATTTATATAGGGCACCATGCAGATGCTCTGAATTTTAGAATTTATACATCTACAAACAATGTTTTTTTTTTTTAGACCTTGTGTTACATGATTATGATCATTTACATACCAGTTATATCCACCAACACCCTTTTATGTGGCACCTAAATGTTTGCATCCAGTAGGATAAAAGAATGTGCGACTGTGAATGCCAACAGCTGTGTTTATGTTACACACATACACACAGATAAGTTATTTTTTGTTAAAATAAGTGCACTTGTTCTTGGATTGAGGAGGTAAAAAAGACATTTTACCAATGGAAAAAGACAATTAATACTTAAAATAAGAAAAAATAATTGCATTGTCTTACTTCAAGTGCATATTATCTAATTATCTTATTTTAAGAGTTAAACTACTCGTTCCATTGGTAATCTATCTCATTTACATCCTTAAATTAAGGGTAAATACAATTAATTTAAGAAATTTTTACTTATTTCTAGATTGTTTTTCCAGTGCAAAAAAGGACAAAAATTATATTCAGCACCTTGCAAAATTATAGACACTCCTTGGACCTGTATGTGTCTGTTTCAAATGCTTGTCAACCAAATGTTAATATCAGACATAGAGTAAATTCAAAAAGTCACATTTAGATTTCATAAGGTAAAAAATAGCTATCCTTTATGAAAGTTTAACTTAAACCAGCACTGCTTGTTCTGACCCAAAAGCAACTTCCATTGAGCATCTGTATCAATAATTTTTGCTGTGAAAGACTTCAGTTTGTTTTGTTTTTCCCGAAATATTTTTATTCAGCCACATTTGAGAGTTCAATGTTTAAGCTCACTGTAAGGCTTTTTAGTTGGATTTAAGTCCAGAGATTCTTTTTGTTTTGTCGTTTCATTCGGAAATCAACTTCCTGGTGTGCTTTGAATCACCAATCTTGGAGCTTTTCTGTTGCTTAATTTGGTGATGCTTAAGCAAACAAACCAAGAGCCGGACAATTCAAGTCCCAGAGCACCAGCCTACCACTACCATGTTCAACTGTCTGTAAGATGTTCTTTTTTTTTAACAGTCTGTTTTGTTATTGGTTCTTTTGGGACCTCCTAGATGAGCTGTTGATTCACTCTTTGAGTGAAATCAATAAACTAAGCCCTCCTGAGAAGGTTCACTGCTCTTACCATCATTTAATGGATTTTATTATTGTTCACTAGAGTCCCAGAGTCTTACAGTAGAAGTTGTTTTGTAACCCTTTCCAATCTGGTAGGTTTCACGTCTATTCTTACAATTCTATAGATGGGGACCTAAAGTGTTACTCTTTGAATACTCTAAACATATTTCATCCAGTCAAACAGGTTCTATGTCAGTTATTTCTGTAGGTCAAGGAGCAATCAGCTCTGGTGGTTTGGATTTTTTCCACAAAAAACTTGATTAACCACACGGCTTATTTGGCTGGAATAGCTTTTCTCACATATTCATTGAAGTCATGCTTTTGTATTTACTCTTAGAATCTTTGTCTGACATGATTTTTTTGTTCAATTTGAAACATTTTTATGGTGGTAAAAAAAAATCTATTAAAAGAGGAAGCAGCCTTATCCTCTGACCATCTTCCACACCTCTGCTGGGGAAAATAATCTCTGCAATAATCTGGCACAATTAGTTCGTCAGAGCATGTCAGAAACTTCTTAATTTCATCATCATGTAAATTTTCAGTAAAATGCATTGATGTTTATGGTTATTGTGTGAAAAAAAACTGTGAAAGAGTTAAAGGGATGTGAATACTTATGCAAGGCACCTGACCTAGGAATCTTTCAGAAGAAAATGCACCCCCCCCCCCCCCCCTTTTTTTCTATCATAATCTTACAAAATAAGGATTTCAGTTTTGAAAAAAATCTGCTTCTCTTGAGGTGAGAAAAATGACAGTATAGATGATGTAAGTAAATTATGTGGCTCTTCACGTGTGAATATTTAACTTTTCTATTAATCAATCTGGACCTCAACTTAAACAAAAATGCATGATTTTTTTCAGTTGAAGGAGAGAAAAAGAGACAACTTAAATATAAAAATAAATTTAAAAAACTGGGTCTGCTTGAGAAAATGTTCACCCTTAAAACTAGTGATGAACAGATACAAGTATAACCAGTAATCACGAGCACTAAATGTGGTAGATGAGCCAACTAGAACAAAAACTCAGACTCACTTTGTTTTGTATAATTGATCAGTTTGATCATTTTTCTTTAGGAGAAGACAAACCATGTTCTTTTCATTGATTGTTTGTCTTTAGTATTAAATCTCTTAATTTCTTTCCGTACACATATCACTTCCTTTAACACACGTTATCAGAAATATACCCTGAGATGCATTAATTATATAATAGTGAGACGATATTCTACAACTGCTTCAAGTCCCAATGACCTCCTCCTGTGTTTGCATCTGGTGAATCATGTGCTTATAATTTTGATGCTGATTTAGCAAAGACCTCCACAATCTTGCATGAGAAGCTGCATGTTTGCAGCTATTAATATTAGTCAAAGACACAGTTACAAGATACAGTATGTTTCTGCACAGTTAAGTGTTTCCCCAAAGCCTTAAAGCTAAACATACAAACTCATTTTTTCCTGTTTGAGCATTTTTTTTTTTGTTCTAATTTGGAATATTTTGACACTGTATAATTTTATTGACAGCTTACTACATCAACACAAGTGCATACAACACATCACTGGGATCTGTGTTTCTTTTTCCTGCCAAAGACAGAGTAAAAAGCTGCTGTGCTGATGAAAGCTTCAGTTTAAACAACAAGTGAAGGAGGTGTGTTGTTGGGAAGAATGTGCTGTTTTTAATGCTACATGCATATTTTGTGTTTACTCTCTACCCTAATTTTATATTTTTTAATTGCAAGCGTTCAACAGTAAAATTGTATGCAGACGTCGAACTGAAAAATGTAAGAAAATTTTCAAAAATAAGCTGATGTCCTTTAAGATTAACTGTATAAATATGGAAAAAATAGGGAATTGAAAAACTGTTAAAGTGAAATTACTGTAGGTTCACTTGCAGGCTTTAAAAAAAATATTTAATGTATTTTTTCTCTTCAAATCTGTTTCTTAAGTGATCCACAAAAGATTTCAGCCATTTTTGTTTCTTCTACATTTTATTTTTTATTTTAATTCATTTTGTCACACTTAAAATATACGTTTCCATCAATTATTTCCTTCATTGATATTGTGATTTTCTTTTTCTGCTTTAGTCCCTGTTCAGAAAGCAGATTGCTAATAATTTAACACTGAGAGTTATAGCAAGTATTATTTTCAGAAAAATGCTAACAGTTAACATTTATGTGATTTTCTTCAATATGCTTTCATCCATAAAATAACTTGTTGTGGCAAAAAAAGAGAGAGAAAGAAATACATTTTCATATTAAACAGCACAGTTTCTAGTGAATAGATGGGCCTGGTGATGTGATATTTGATGTTCGTAGCTGCATGATTTTGGAACTGATTTGTTGCTTTAAAAATGTGGCTGCATATGGAAAACCCTACAGGCCAAAGGAATTATGGATGAAAGAAAATAATGAGGCTGTACTTCCCATGACAACATGTTATATTTTGCAGTCTGTAATTATTTAAAGGTGCCTTTTCTGCTCATAGATTGCGTTTATTTCCACTCACTGCCTACAACATATTATATTTGATTGTACTGAAATCCAACTGCTCATTTTGGACTGGACATCCAGTTCCATTAAGCCATCTGGCTTTAAGACTTTACGACTTCAATGGCCAAAAATTCTTAAAAACTGATCTACGGCTTGAACAGTAATTTATTACACAGCTGGCCTTAAAGCTTGATAATGTTAACATTATTATTTCTTTGAAATTAATTTATTAAAGCGCACATTATATTCTCTGGATGAGAAATGCAAAAATGATTTTATTATTCATTAATAAAGTATGGATTAACAAAACGATTTGTTTCATGGAGTTTTCTACTGTACATGGTTATAAATTTTGTTTTTTTATTATTATTTTTTATATATATATATATATATATATATATATATGACAACTGAAGTCTTTTTTTTTAAAGCATGATTATTATAGAGGGTTATTGCACAGGGTATTTACATGGGTATTAATATAGATGGGTATTTATCTATATAGCTAATGCACTAGGTATCAAACATAAAGAAACAGGTTATTGCACAGGGTATTAAATAGTAAATTGCGCATTATACATTGCATAAGTTATTACCACTGTAGTGTCACATTGTTTAATCTTGTGGCAGCAGGGATTAATGACCTGTGGTAGCGCTCCTTTTTGCAAACAGGATGTAAAAATCTTTCATTATAGGAGCCGCTAAGTTCCTCTACAGTCTGGTTCAGAGGGTGGAAGGTGTTTTCCATGACAGCACCCTCCTCTCAGCCACTTCCTCCACTGAGCCCAGAGTGCAGCCTAGGCCAGTAACGGCCTTTCTCACCAGTTTATTTAGTCTCTTTTTATCCCGCTCTGCACTGCCAGGGGCCTAGCAGACGACAGTGTAGAGGAGGGCTGATGCCACCACAGAGTCATAGAATGATTTAAGGAGGGGCCTGCTTTCTCCAAAGGACCTCAGCCTCCACAGGAGGTGAAGGCAGCTCTGGCCCTTCTTATACAGGGCGTCGGTGTCATGAGTCGAGTCCAGTTTATTGTTGACGTGAATACACAGGTATTTGAAACTCTCCATAGTTTCTATGTCTTACTCCTGGATGTTCACAGGTGAGTGAGGTGGAGGTCTTCTCCTCACTACCCTGTGAACATCCAGGGGTAAGACATAGAAACTATGGAGAGTTTCAAGGTTAACTATTTTTAATATCCAGGTAAAATGTTATATAGCGATTGTTCAGCCATCAGATAATGTTTCCTCTTTTTCTTTTAAAATCTTAACTTTTTCAAGGACCAGAAAGGATCTCCAGAAGCTACCAACAGATTTGTGTTTCAGAAGATGTTAGGTTTGAGTTTTTTTGCATTTCACACAACATAGCTTTGAGAGAACTTTCTTGGAATCCTACTCAAAAATTATTTAGAGGTAATTTACAATTTTTACTGTAACCTTTACAGTAGGCAATATACCCTAAAAGTTAACAATGTTTACTATTCTTGAGAAACTACCTCCAACCTCCTCAGTTGGACCTTGAGAGACATTGAGATAACTTTCTCTGTGTTCTTTGAAGGTCAATTTGAATGGAAGCTATGACTATAGCTTTCAGATAACATTCTCTAAAGATTAATTTAGGAAATAAATTATTGACTCTAAAGAGAGATTCAAAATTGTATGACCTTCAGTGAATATTTAAGATCCATGACACTAATGCTTCCATCCTAAAGGTTATCTGCAACTTTCACAGGTTGAGAACCATCAGGTGACACTTTACAAGAAGTTGCTACAGGCAGAGTAAACTTTTCTTTGGGTAACATTACCTCAAAGTACAACATCAGTCATTATGAGCCTGCATGAAGGTCCCCTGAGATTTAACAGGAACTTTAATAACGGGTTTTATTTAAAGTTTAATGGTTTTGTGTAAAAAAAATAAAATAAAAAAAAATTAATAACAAAAATAAAAAAAAAGAGCTTGAGTTCCAAAAGTTCTGAGTTTAAGTCCTACTCCCACGGACTGCCACTCAGGGTCCCTGAGCAAGACCCTTAACCCCACACTGCTCCCCGGGGTACTGCACAATGGCAGCCCACTGCTTCCCAGGAGGATGGGTTAAATGCAGGGAGTTTATTTCATTGTGCTGTACTTTTGACAGTGTAGCGACAATAAAGTTGAATTCTATTGTATTCTTTTTTTTTATTTCAAGTTGTAATATTATGACAATAAAGTCAAAAAATTACAAGAGCAAATTTGCAACAAGATTAAAGTTATAGAATGATAGAATTATTAGAATAAAGTCGTAAAATTATGAGAATAAAGTCCTAACATTAAGAGAATAAAGGTGTTACAAGAATAAAGTCATACAATTATGAAAATAAAGTCATAACATTACAAGAATAAAGTCATAAAATTATGAGAATAAAGTCATAAATTACGAGAACAAAGTTGTAGCATTACAAGGAATAAAGTCATAACATTATTAGAAAACTAGCCTGGCCCTAATCCTTAATACTGATTATCCTAATAATTGTGTAAACTCATAATTTATCAAACCAACTTGAAACAAATAAACTAAAGTATATATTTCCTTTAAGGTAAATACTTCTTTCATATTAATATTATACATGTGATACATATAAAAATAAATCATTAAAACGTGTCTTATATGAACCTTCTTCCTGTCCAGACAGGAAGTGATGCAATTCTTCTTAAAATTGGACTTCAGGGTTAATTGGACCGCGGAATTTAATGATGGCTGACTGGGAAGACGAGTACGACGCAGACGGTGTGGCCATTGAGGACCCAGTACCTAAAATAACAGTGACTAGTAAGAAAATAGTCGGGAGTGGTGAAGATGGAAATGTTTATTTGGGGTTTAAAAGTGCAAACCAGTTTGGAAACTGGAGGGAGGCGAGAGAAGAGCGCAGCTGGGAGGGATCCGAGTTCAGGAGCCGAAGAGGACCAACAGTCCGCGGCGGAGGCCCCGGAGAGTGTCGGAGTGGAAACGAGATGTCCGACAGGTCCAAGCCACTGATTTTTAAAGTGGAAAACATGTCAATCGGAAGGATAATCGGTAAGTTAAAAAATATACATATATATTTTAAGCAGGTGCTGCTTATTTGGTATGCTAACCATGCTAACATTGAATGACCTCAAAAACGGGCCCATTTGCTATTTCCTTATATTGTATTAAATTGATGATAATGAGGCACATTTTTTTTTTCTGTTGGGAGTGTGTCTAGCGTAGATGTTTGCTGCTTGTGTCCACAGGTCGTGGTGGAGCTAAAATTCGTGAACTTGAAGAAAGTAGTGGTGCAAGGATCAAGGCAAGTGGTGCTGGCTATTAAAACTGCAGGGAACCAGTTAAAAAAAAACACTAGGGAGGCAACTAAAGATTATTTTGGAAATCGATTAATCTGTGGTGTATTTTTTTATTAATCAGATAGCCAAAGGTTCCTTAAAAGAATTTTTTTTTTTTTTTTTTTTACAAAATTTAACCAGGTGAAAATGTAACTTTTTCCACTTGAGTTCTGGGTAGAGCACATTGACAGAAGAAAAAGTTTATTTTATCTAAAATTAGAAAATATTTATATATTTTGTACAATCTTGTTATAATTACTGCTCTAAGTGGGTCGCTCAGTCAGCTAAAGGCGAGTTTTAGAGTCTATACTCCAGTTAAACATTAATCAATTACTATATTAGTTGACAATTATTTCAATAATCAATTAATCATGGTTAATTGTTTCAGCCACAAAAAACACCCTCATTACCCTCATAAAATCCCAACATTTGGCTCAAAAATGCCTCTAAGCATGAATGCTATTAATGAATTGTCAAATTATTTAGAAATATTTTTATTTCTTTTCTTTAACAGCATTGTTAATTTTGTCAGCTTTTTTTTTTTATTTAGTCTTTTATTTAATCAATTTTAATTTTATTCAAATTTTAGTCATTTAGTCTTTTTTTGTGGTTTTTGTAATTTTTGTCAACATAGTAAATAATAGAACAAGCTCTCATCCTTTCCTGACTGTAGTTACATAGAGATGTAGTTGTCTAAATGTTTAGGATGTTTGTCTCTGTGATTTGAATAGTTTTTGGTTTTTTATAACAGGTTAACAGGGGAGATGATGAAGGAGAAGTGGTTCTGTTTGGATCATCTGCGGTTCAGCAAAAAGCCAAAGAAATGATCGAAGAGCTTGTGGCAGACAGAACCCCTCAGTTTGGTTACGGTACATATTTTTTTGCATTTACTTCTTTTAGATTATGTTTGATAAAAAAAATTAATTCAGTCATAATGTTCTAGTTTTATTTGGTGCTGTTTATCCAGTTCCCAATGATTTGATTGCATATACACACAACAATATCAGTGATTAAAGAAAAAGCATCTTATGATATAAAAACTATAAATATTAAATAAAAATGCCTCAACATTAATTTCTATATTTGGGATATATCATTTTAATTTACATTTCCTAATAATAAACTGATAGATATAATTAGATTCAGTTTATCTCACTATGTTGTTGTCAAATTATTTATTCGAGTAATTCACAATGATTTTATTAATTTAATTTTGAGCAGTTCTATATAATCTGATGGGATGAGGATGGCAGAATGGCACCGTAATCCTGCCCTGAAAAGTGTTGGGAAAGCAGCAAAAAGCTGTTTCTGATCCGTTTTATCATGTATCAGATGTCATAAACTTTGATCCAACATTACCAAAGCTTTATTAGTTGTTTTTTTAATCAATAGATTTCAAAAGTTGAACATCCGTCTGAAGTTTTCTTTGCTCTGTCCTTTTATCCCTTAAATCAACATGCAAATTAAATAAAACTCCCAACAGTATTGTCAAATTCATGACCTCTCGTTTATACAAAATAAACTTTAACTTAATGTTTTAGCTTTTATTGTAAATTCTTTATTTGTTTATTAAAATAATTCCTAAAATATGCAAATGCAGCCAAATAACCTTTCAGCTCTGAATGTCCTTTATTTTACAAAAAGTATCAACAGGTGTTTTTAGAAGCTTCTCTCATTTTCTAAGTAAAATTGTGTAATTAACAGCTGATTACTGATGCTTGGGGTGTGAGTGAGGCTGCAGGCAAGCTTAACAGATTTTAACTGGGGGTAAAGTACACAAGTATGTCAATTATTAGTCCCAAGGGTCATAATGCAGATTTGCAAACGTGATCTATTAGAAAAGTAAGAGTATGGTTGCCCATTTCTCATGTTTAAACTTTTGTAAAGTGGAGCTTTGCAAGTTAGTTACTGATAGTTTTGTTGGCTACATGTTAAAAGATTTAGACTAGAAAGGGTTTCTAGTTTGTGATTAAACTAGGGCTGCAACTAACAATTATTTTAAAAATCGATTATTTTTTCGATTAATCGATGAATCGGACAAAAAATATTTTTTATATTAACCTCTTTATTCCAAAATAAACATTTTAGACAGAACAAACAAGCACACAAGTACAGGTTGCTCATTAACTTCACTGGTGCAATATGAAAAATAAATGTTTGTGTTAAAACTACGCAAACTTACATGAGAAATGTAGCTGTACATCCACAAAATATAGGGTACTTTGTTTCATAAAGCGCAAAAAAAGGCAGGCATTTTTGTTTTTTAAAGGAATAGTACACCCAAAACATGATTAGCCTTAATTTTCTACTCACCCCCATGCTGAACAACACTCTGGAGTACTTTTTTGATATCTCAAATGCATCTGGAGATCTGGGAGGCTTCTTGCTGTCTGCTGACATTCAAATAATGGAGGTCTATGGTGACCGAGACAGAAAGGTCCATAAAAGTCCACAAAAAACGTGTCAATATTCCTCCATACTGCTCGTCCAATGTATTCCAAGTGTCCTGAGTGGGTAGCATCCAGAATTTACTCGAAATGAAGTCATAGAATGTTTTTAGAGCATAAACAATAGTGTATAGGATTTCCTGAAAGCGCGCACATGCGCGTTCACGACGCTACGGAAGCCGGCAGACCAAACCAGCGCATTCAGCTCGGCAAAGAACTCATGCTCTTCCTCAACACTGAAGTCCTCAGACATTTTTCTTTCGTTGTTTCTTTCTTTGCACAGGTAAACAGCACATTTCTTCTTCTACGCTTGCATTATTGGCAGAGCAGACGCTGAATGCGCACTTTCATCTGGTTTGGTCTGCCGGCTTCCGTAGCGTTGTGAGTGCGCATGTGCGCGCTTTCAGGAAATCCTATACACTACTGTTTATGCTCTAAAAACATTCTAAATGACTTCGTTTCGAGTAAATTCTGGATGTTACCCACTCAGGACACTTGGAATACATTGGACGAGCAGTATGGAGGAATATTGACACGTTTTTTGTGGACTTTTATGGACCTTTCTGTCTCGGTCACCATAGACCTCCATTATTTGAATGTCAGCAGACAGCAAGAAGCCTCCCAGATCTCCAGATGCATTTGAGATATCAAAAAAATACTCCAGAGTGTTGTTCAGCATGGGGGTGAGTAGAAAATTAAGGCTAATCATGTTTTGGGTGTACTATTCCTTTAAAGCCCCTAAGGGGTTCAAACAATAGGTCCCCCCCATTTCAACAAATTAGTTTTTTTTTAGACTAGAAGAGTTCTGCCTTTTAAGACAGGAAAGTATAGCAGTTAAAGTTGCTATTTGAGAAAATACTGAACCATAGAGATAAAAATAGCCCTGTGATTCAAATTATAAATTGTATTTGGAAAAAAAATGAGAGAACTAGGGGTGCTAAAAAACACATCCTCCAAAGACGGATATTTACATGGAAATGTGGCATATAATTTATCGACATATTACTGATCTTGCCTGATTTTATTCTGCTTTACTTCCCTAAATTGCAGGATCTTCTTTACTTTATCTTTGCCAGAAGATTTAAACTTTAAAAGCCTTGCCCTCATAATTTGCAAGTTAATTTATTTATAAAGAAAATATAAACGCTGCTTAAACTAATTCAGATGAAATTAAAAGTAAAATAAGTAGCCAACCTTATCACTGTCTGTAACCTACTAACACGGTAAGGGAAGCATCAGATGAGCTACCTGAGAAACTAACGTAACGTTTCCCCACTTTAAAACCAAACAAACAAGGTCGCTCATCCTGCTGATCAGTGCCATCGAAGGCTCCAACGTGTTTCCTTTTCAGGTGCTGCATCATAACAGTGGTGCTTCCGTGCCATGTTAATTTGTTTTTACAAAAGTTGTATGTTACGACTTTTTTCGCTTTACGTTTGCGGTATCGGTCATTAGAACAGTTGATGTTACTGCCTTTTGAAAACAGCCTTTGCTCACCTGCGGTGCTGGCTCGCTCTGCCGTATTTTTTTTTTTTCTTCCCCTGTTTCAATCAAGTGGCAGTGATGACGGCGGCGGATGACGCATTAATCGCGCGACACACCTAATCGATGATGAAATGCGTTGCCAACACTTTTAAAAGTCGATTTTTATCGATTTTATCGGTTCGTTGTTGCAGCCCTAGATTAAACCCAGTTTAGGTTCTAAGCTGGTGATTTTTATAATTGAAAACCCTGCAGAGTGTTTGAATGAAAAGCTCTGCATAAGAGAGTCGTCAACCAGCTATGGCTGTACTATAGGATTATCTATGAAAATAAATGTAAAATAATTTAAGTGTTTAGCTTAATCAAGGCAGAAGAAATCTTTCAGGGGTCAACACATTTTTCCCAGCTCAATTGATATTTCCTTTAGTTGTTTGATAATTTTTCTCCTGCTTCTGTTTCTGAGGTCCAGGTAGAGGGCGGTGCAGCGATGGGGAAAGGTTTGGAGGAGTGGATCGAGGAGCCATGCCCAGTAATGGCTCGGTGTGGTCACAGGAGGCGATACAGGCCTCAAAGGATGCTCCGGCTCGTCCTTTCATAGACTGGAACGACATCCGAGAAAACAGAGCAAAGTACGAGGAGCTGAAATGGAAAGGTGGGGGATCTGATCCACATTAGTTTGGGCAGCAATGTCATTTATTTTCTGTTTTTGTGAATGCAGTGTGAACAGAAATTTAAACAGTGGTTCAAGAGGAAAATAATTCCTGATGTATTTGACAGATTTTAGTTTCCTCTGTTTCTCAACTTTGATGGGAGCCTTTTCTCATACTCCCTAAAACTTCTCAGACCTCCCTCCACTGAAGAAGAAATTTTACATCGAAGCAGCGAGTGTGTCTGTCCTCACTCCTGAGGAAGTCTGTGAATGGAGGTAATGATGTCTCTGCTTTTCATTTTCTGTTAATACACTTCCCATCCTACCCATAGATACTGAATTAGAAAAGCATCCACTATTCTATTTTTATTTATTTACAGGCTATAACTGTTGGTGTAAAAGGTGCAAAAATTATTGTATCACACATGCAATGAAAGGAAAAAAAAACTGAAAAGGAGAATAGTTCAAATTCCAGAGGTTTTGCAGATTTTTGCCCCTTCTAGCAACAAGTTAAGTGGCATGGGAGAAGAAATAGAATGTCATGCCTCAAAGACTACACAGGTTTTTTAGAGGCGCAGTCATCTCAAGAAAGAAAGTTCGAAATATTGAAGTTATTCTGAATGGAGCGTCTCACAGTTTAGCAGAAAGGCCTCATTCCCAGAGTGGAGCTGATCTTACCTGGCTTATCTGGTCTTATTCAGTCACCGATCAGACTCCAGTTAGGTTCTTTTCGCCGCATTAGGTTAATGTTTTATTGCTCAGTCTTGGTTGGAGTCCGTGCTGGGGTTTGAGGTGCACATGTTGCCGTTTTTTTGTGATGGATCTTCACAAACTGGTGCCTGGTTTTTAGCCCACACTGTTTACATTTGGTCACCGCTGCACTTCAAGAAATGGAAAATGTCATGAAAGCTGTACAAAAGGAAATTTAATTTTGTTTACACTCCATGTAAACAAAATAACAATAAAAGTTGTCTAAGTTTTATCACAGCAGCAGGGTGGAGTAGAGTGCGTGCCGAGACATTTTGGGCTGAATCTTTCTCTCATCAACTGGCTAATGGAGTCTGCTGTATTGAGTGGAGAAAAGCTTTATTACAAGCGCATATATGGGGGGAAAAAAAATAGAAATTCATCTTTTTAAATTTTGACAGTTAGCATTTTAAGATAATTTACAAACAGGCGGCCAGGCATCTTTTGTTTCTGCTGTTAGAGCCAGAACCACACAGCAGTAAAATGACTGTAGCAGATGGTGCTCATTCATTAATGTGGTTAAATCTCAAAGTTGGAATGTAGACTGGTATGTGGGGCTGCAGATGTTTACCAGCCTGTGTGTCTTGGTGTTTGTTGGTCGTGTTTCACTGCAGCAAAACACGAGTGTTGGAATTTGCAGTTTCTAAAAATTTACTGTTAAAGATCCTAACAATATGGACAAAAGGGGTTTATATGATCAGTTCTTGCTTTGCTGGAACTCCCAGTTTTCAAATTAAATCCCATTCATTTTGGTCTTTTTTTATTGCAGGAAGGAAAATAATAATATATTTGTGGATGACATAAAGGAGGAGGGAGAGAAGCGACCCATACCCAATCCCTGTCGTACTTTTCTGGAGGCATTCGAACCTTATCCCGAGATTATGGAAAATATTGAGCGTGTTGGTTTTGTCAAACCAACCCCTATACAGGTATTATTCAAACAATGAATCCTCATAAGAACCCAATACATCTGTCCAACACCATCTGATTAGGGACTCTGTGTATATTGGAGATAATTCACTGTTTAGAAATATATTTGAAGCTTTTTTACCTTTATTGGATGCTTTACTGTGTTTTTTGTGCAGCTGATGCGAAAAACTAAAGTTTAGATGCTTATTTTTTGTCAATTTAAATTAAGAATAACACATTTTTTAAAGAAAATCTGTACATATCCGACCAATAACACCACAGTGGTTTGTTTTCCACCACAGCAGACATTTATTTCCTACAAAACCCACAGAAATCTTAATGGAGCTGACTATTATGCGATGAGTTCCCATCGGCCTTTCCTACCCTTACAGCTCAATTTTTCAACGTTGGAGAGTTTTCCAGAAGTAAACGAGAAAATTAGAGAAACAATGAATCAATTCATGTCTGGGACCATCAGTCTAACCTAGACACCATGTTATTTATGAATTAACTGTCACTATGTTGTGGCCGTGGTGCAGCAGGTAAATCCCATAAAGCAATATGAAAATGGAAATACCCACAGCTGCTTCACTGATCTGAATCCTTATCCATTTTAGTGCCATTCATAAAATCCAGATCCAGTCTAAAGAAAAACAGAAAGTGCTTGAAATGCATCTTGATTGCAAGAAAAACTAAGGTTATAGTGAAAGTTATCATATAATTGAAGGTGGTTATTCATGAGCTCTTGGAAATCATTAATCCCAATAAGTCTTTATTTCCTCTCTGTGAAGCAAGGCTACTTCTAACTTCCAAATTTTACTTCCTCTTTTCTGACTTGCTGAAGTTGCTCTTTTTTCACACGCTCCGAACATTCAGCATGGATGGGTTTTTTTCCATTCTCTCTTAAATGACAGTTTATTAGTTGTTGTGAATTTAAAATGAGCTCTGATTTAAACTTCTGGACCTATTTTAAAAATGTTAGGTATTTTTTATAACCCTGCTGTTCAGTAAGCTCATGTCTTGGCCAGATTTGTAGCTGTTATGCTGCAGGGAAAAATGAAACTGCAACATCAACTCTTCATGTTTAGCTTTCATTTCACAATAAGAGGATTGTTAAGCTCTAATGGGATATTATGATAAATTTAACATGGATTTTCAAGCAGCTGCACAGCCACCTGTGTAGTTTATAAACCCGAAGCTGCTCTGCTTCCACATCCTTTCATTCTGTCTCTGCATTTTGAAGTTATTTATTTTTTTAGCTTTTATTAAAAAGGCTTGTTTAAATGTGTTTTTCCCAATCAAGAGTGCAGCATCTGTAAGTGCTATATGGTCTATCTCTATAATTGCTTAATGGTCTCCCTCCAGTCTCAGGCATGGCCCGTGTTACTCAGTGGGGAGGACCTGATAGCGATTGCTCAGACAGGCACTGGGAAAACTCTGGCCTACCTGCTGCCAGGGTTCATCCACATGGATGGACAGCTTGTGTGAGTCCAACACTTTGTTTTTATATTTAAATAAAATACTGAGTTATGAACCTGGATGGTTTGTTTTCTAATGACAGACCCAGAGCTGAGAGGGACGGTCCAGGCATGTTGGTGCTGACCCCCACCAGAGAGCTTGCTCTGCAGATTGAAGCAGAGTGCAACAAGTACAGTTATAAAGGATACAAAAGGTAATCGGTGATGGAGGAGAAGGTCTTGCATGTTATTTGAGGTAATCGTGATGTCAGCCCCTTCCTTGTCTCTTAGCGTCTGCATCTATGGAGGGGCTGACAGGAAAGGCCAGATCAACCTGGTGAAAGGCGGGGTGGACATTGTGATCGCCACGCCTGGACGCCTCAACGACTTGCAGATGAACGAGCTCATCAATCTGCGCTCCATCACCTACTTGGTCAAATTTTGGTTTATTTGAAAATTTGAATTCAGTGCTGAATACTGTAGCTTCTCTTTAATTTAACTGTTTGCTCTTTGGGGAAGTTTTGATACTAATCGGGTCTGAATGTCGGGGAAAGGTGCTGGACGAGGCGGATCGGATGCTTGATATGGGCTTCGAACCCCAGATTCTGAAGATTTTGCTGGACATCCGTCCAGACCGACAGACTGTCATGACCAGGTAGAGCTGAGCTTTGGTCTTCACTGGGCCATTAGTGCATTTCCAAACATCCACAAAAAAAAAAAAGAGTTAGCTCTTCATTTGGAGCTAAAAAGCTTTCCAGGAGTGAACAAATTTAAAAATGAATGCAGCAGACATCACTGACCATGGTAAATGAATCATGGCAAACCAGTAATGTTGCTTACATTACATCTATATAGTTGTGCATACACACAAGTCAAATAAACATGTCACCCTCAGGAAAAGAAAAAAAACTCCACAAACAAGATGTTTCACTCCAGGGTTTGAGTGTGAAGGCTTTGCTTGTCCACAGTCCATTGCTGTGGGACTTGTTACTTCCAATTTTATACTTGGATCTGCATTCTTGCTGCTGCTCTCTCCTCAGCATGAGAAATTTAGTGTCTTCCTCTTATTAAATGTAAGGTTACCTGATTTTACCGTCTCTGATTTGAAAGATTTTATTGCAGAAGCATACCGGTATTTTTTTATTCTCCTAGAAATGATGAAACTTGAATTTAAAGACAATATTAGAAAAGTATAAGTAAAATACAAGGCTAAGACTCCTTTAAGGATGTTTCTACATTTTTAGGGTTTTTAAACTTTGCATCCATTGATTTAGTGACTCATCAATGAGGTAAACTCCCCTGTTCATGTATGAAGATTTAAAGGTATTGTGGAGGAGTTACGTGAATTTTTTAAAGACCCTCCCTCTCCACTTTAAAAAAGAAATGCACAACCGTCTACCCGCTCCGGAGAGGGAATGCCTATTAAACGCGTGTAAGAGCGCACATGAGCCTATTTCTGCTTGTGCATGCTATGTTTAAAAGTTGCTGTTCTTATAGCTCATACAAGCTTACAATGCCTGAACGTCCGGCCTAACCTAAATCTCTCAATCACTATATAGAGCGGGGACTATATGGATTTATAGAAAACTCGGTTAAATTACTTTTCAAACAGATGATCGCTACTTTTCGCTCCCAGTTGGTCATGTAACTCCTCCTCAACTGCATGGTGCCTGCGTCCTTTTACTAGTCGCCGCTGTCGGCTAGCAGGCCGCTGTAACAGCAAATCCCATAATGCTTAGTGAGGTGAGCTCTCTGTGTGAAACTTTCCGGGATATATCTGCCTCTTCTGAGGCCTTTTCTTCTCATACACTTTGTAGACACTCTCTCTCTCGACCCTCTGCCATTTTCAAAGAACTGCGTTGAGAAAGATGAGCTTCAATGACCGTCTGAAACTGCTGCTCACCACAGATGTACACCTGAAAGTTTGCATGCTCAGAAAAAGATAACTATCAGGGGAGGAGCATGTAGGACCGCCCTACATAAACGAATCACCAGAATGATTGATAATTAGGAGGACCCCTTATTTAGATGATCCACCCGGAAATAAAAGATCATCCTCTATACCTTTAATTAAGCAGAGTAGATCATTTTGAAGGTGATGGCATCTGACTGATCTTCATTTCTATGTAGTTTTTTTTTTTTTTTTTTATTAATCTTAGATATTAATGTAATATAAAGAATCTGAACCGAAGCTAAATATTTTTCAGATATTTTCCAAGATTTGCTGAATTATGCTGTAGAAATGAATAAACTGCACTTTTATTGTTGGTTTATGTTCCAGTGCCACCTGGCCCACAGGTGTAAGAAGATTGGCTAAATCCTACCTAAAGAATCCCATGATGGTTTACGTGGGCACCCTGGACTTGGCTGTAAGAGGAAGTGAAATTTAATCTCTTGTACTTCTTTTTTTTTTTCCATCATTAGTTTTCACGCTCAGTTTTTCTCCATCTGTGCACCAGTCAGTCAACACGGTGAAGCAGACACTGCTGATTGTTCAGGAGGAGGAGAAAAAGTCGTATGTTTTCGACTTTATCAGGAATATGCAACCCCTTGATAAAGTCTTAATCTTTGTGGGCAGGAAGATTGTGTGAGTTGGGAGTTAAGCGCTTCTTTTACAAAATTCCCCTGCAGCTGCTGTTTGATATCTTTGGGAAACTACCCACTGCACTCACAGCATGCCACGTGTCTTTGTTTCTGCCAAATCAGAGCCGATGACCTATCGAGTGACATGTCCCTGCAAGGCATCGCTGTGCAGTGTCTCCATGGAGACCGAGAACAGAGCGTCCGGGAGGAGGCTCTCAGGGACTTTAAGGAGAGTATGTTACTAAAAAAATCATGATTTCCAACAGGTTTTCACATCTGAATGAAAATGTCTGGGAAGTTTTTTTTTTTCAGATTTCTAGAAATTTTCAACACAATACAAAAATGTGCTAATAAAAATTTGGTTTTACCCGTAATCAAAATAAACCTCTGCAACTTTCTACAGCCATTTTGTACCATAGTTAAAACATATGAAGTTGTGGAAAAAGGGGCTGCTGCCCACCCCCTCCTCGCTTATACCTGCAAAAGCACAATACAACCGTTTTAGTGCGTTTACTCTTCCAGGTCATGTTCGCATCCTGGTCGCCACAGATCTGGCTTCCAGGGGGCTGGATGTCCACGATATAACCCACGTGTTTAACTACGACTTCCCACGAAACATAGAGGAGTACGTCCATCGCGTGGGCCGCACAGGCAGAGCGGGGTAACAGATCTACGTTTATGTCCGTCCACCTGTAGCTATAGGCTTAGACTGGGTCAGTTTGTGATGCAACGCATTTTTTTTCCCTAGGCGAACGGGTGCTGCCATTACCCTGTTGACGAGAGATAACTGGAGGATGGCCTCAGAGCTGATCTCAATCCTGGAGAGAGCAGGACAGGTAACCATGTGGAAATCATCAGAGGGTTTAAATCAGGGGTCTGCAAACTTTCATATCCAAAGAGCCATTTTGCTGTGAGTCCAGCTAAGAAAAACTTGAGAGCCAAAAAATATTACATGGTTT
This sequence comes from Cyprinodon tularosa, assembly GCF_016077235.1. NCBI lineage: Eukaryota > Metazoa > Chordata > Actinopteri > Cyprinodontiformes > Cyprinodontidae > Cyprinodon > Cyprinodon tularosa. The sequence continues at coordinate 218,325 of NW_024039603.1, forward strand.
TTTTTTGTTTTTTTTTTTTTGTTTTTTTAAATAAACAACCTATTACTTTGGTTAAATATATGCCATACTTGATATGTTGCCATCTTAAAAAACAAGAGCTTCTTTGTATTTTATGCTTTTAAAATAAGGTAAAACATAAAAATACCCGTAAAACTGAAGCATGGATTTTTTCATGTAGGGTATTATTTGATGTAGACAAAAATGATAATAAAAAAGTAAGTTTCCAAGCTAATTGAATTAGAAATATGTAAAAACACATTTCTGGTGCTTTCCAATGTTTTTTATAAAAACCACATAAGCGTCTAAAAGCTGATTTTATACTTCGAAACCAGGTCATCTGCGTGTGTGTTGTGGTGAATGCAGATCCCTGCCCCCTCCGCACCTTTCCCATATTGTAGGTCACCTCAAACAGGAGGCCTCTGATTGGTCAAATCTACATCCGCTCTCAAGCTGCGTATTTTCTATTTGGTGCCTTATCGGCTTGTTTTGTTTGTATGACCGCCATTGCGGAGAACGACTCGTGAAGATGGATTACCTAGAAGAGCTAGATGCAGAGAACGCTGGGACCCTTTTTCCACCTGGATCCCCACTCTTTGTCGCCCTCATATCCCTCTGATGTCGGACAAACTTGCCCCCACTTTTCTCACCACCTCGGCTGTATCTAGACCCACAGCTAGTTTGTGATTGTCCCTTTTGCGTTGTGGCGTGGAATAAACATAGCGCAGACCATGCTTCAATATTAAGCATAAATCAAAAATATCTGCTTCCTCCTAACACTACTGCGGGAGGATAACCAGCCCTTTAGACTAATTCTTGTTCTACAATATTTAATTCTTATTATATTTAGCCACTATTAAGTGGCCATGGTAGAGGGTCCAAAGAGCCTCATGCAGACCCCTGGTTTATCCATCCATAGAACCGTTTTCTATCATGCTTATTCCAACTGGGGTCACGAGGGGTGCCTATCTCCAGCTGTCAATGGGCGAGAATCTATCGCAGGGCAACACAGAGACAACCATTCACACCTAAGGAGAATATAGAGAAGCCAATTAAGCGGACTGTGGGAGGAAGCTGGAGAGAACCCACACATGTAGAACATGTAAACTCCATGCAGAAAGACCCTGGGCCAGGATTCGAACCCAGAACACTCCTGCTGCAAGGCAGCACTGCTACCCACTGTGCTTCTGTGAAGCCCAACCCTGGTTTAATGTATAGATGATTGATTGTTGCCCATTTATGTAAACTGCCTGAATATGTAAATGTTATATATTACAAGGGAATGCATTTTCAGGACGTCCCAGAAGAGTTGGTGCTCATGGCGGAGAGATACGAGAAGCACAGGAGGGAGAAAGAGCTGCTTTCTCCAAGAGAACATGGAAGGGGTGGAAGAGGAGGTGGAGGGAGAGGCGGCAGAGACCGAGGCCAGAAATACCGATTCTGATGTCTGTAAGTCTGCACCAGCTGTAGCGATAGCACAGCTCAATGTGGAAATGTTCAGGGCAACGTTCAGTTTAAAGATAAGCTTCATATTTAGAAACATATTTTTAGCTTCTTTTTCCTTTCAGAAACATTCCTGCAACCTTTAAAGGGAAAGCAAACTAACATCTACACTTTTTCATGAAGTTCTAAACTATTCGGCTTTACAAACCACAAAAATATAGAATATGAGCAAAAGGTGAAAATAACATGTATAGGAGAATAATTTACATGGTTTGTCCTTTTTTTTTTTTTTTCTTCAGCACGTTGGAATAGGATCCAAAGCTGGCTGTGATTTCTTCACAATGTACATAAGTTTATTTTTTTTACTTTGTTTACATTTTATGTAGTTTTATCTGTATTGCCATTTGTATGCCAGGTAGACACTTTTGGTGTTAAAGAAGTTTTATGTTGAAAAATGCCTTGTTCCAAGTCGAGTGTTTGCTTTCTGTGTCTCACCAACCTTGTTTATACAGATTGATTATTTTTGATTATTTTGCTGTGTGTTTTTGGGAGAATTGTTAAATAAACTCTCTTTCTGAATAAACTTGCTGTCTATCTGCCCTCTATTTCAGACATTTAGCTGCTGTAGCCCCATTGGAAAATCAGCATCTCTGTCTTTACTTCAATAAGTAGATATTTGCAAAAGTAAATGTTTTTTTTTTTTTTTTTTTTAGAAAAAAAAAAAGTGTTCATCAATTCCTGGCACCCAAGATCCTACTGATTATATAATTAAAAACTCTAAAGGTGCAAAGTAAATTTAGTTCATAACCAATATAAACACCCTGCTGAGTACTAAATAGCAGGACAGCTGCTTTTCAATAAAAAAGGGGAAAAATTGTATTTTCTTCAAACACTGCTGTTCAGGATACGTCATGCGCGTAAATTGTCATTTTTTTATTTGATATATATTTTTTATATTCAAATGGTGACTATTTCTAGAAAATCATGAGTAGTGGAGATGTACTGTGCCACATTCTAGCATGGCTATTTTCTATCTGCTGTCCCTGTGGCAGGTAGGGAGAAAAACAGATGTCAGAATAGTTGCCAAACTCCAATATTAAAATGTTTAATGATGTTATTAAGGGAGATTTAGAATTCATCCAGATAGAAAGGACATCTTTGGATGGGTAAAGGACACATACAGTGGGGCCAAAAAGTATTTAGTCAAGCACTGTGCATGTTCTCCTACTTAGAATAATGAGATAGATCTGTATTTTTCATCATAGGTACACTTCAACTATGAGAGATGAAATTAGGAAAAAAAAAATCCAGGAAGTCGTATTGTAGGATTTTTAAAGAATGTATTTGTAATTTTTATTGATGGTTGGATCATTAGCCAAATGAAAACCTTAATCTGAATAATGACTACAGACCTACAGGCTGCTTTTCCTGATTGACCAATTCTTTACATCTTTATCAAGCTGTTGGTTTCTGTTTTACTCACAAGCAAACCGGTTTTTGAAGTGCAGTTCATTACAGTAGAAACCAACTTATGATGGTGATTACACCATACTGTAAAGCAAACTTGGTATTCCTATTGGTACATGTTTAATATTAACTCATAATGCTACGTTCAGACCACACGCTGCAGAAGCAGACTGTTTACGTGTATAGTCAATGGTTGACGTGCAGCAAAAGGTCATGCAGCGTTTGAGCATCTGAAACACTTGACGCAAATTACTCGCTGTGAAGCAACAGCTGCTGAAGATGGAAAAATTAAACTTTTGCTGCTCATTCACATCAACCAATCAGAGAAGCTGATCTGGGAGCTGGCAGGGAGACAGGCACAGCACTGCTGATAATGCAGATCACTATTATCACAACTCTGAAACTGTTTATTAACGCCTAAATTAATGTAAAATGTCGAAAGTTGGCAGAATATGTTCGATTTTATTATTCTGGTGCCTGCAGTTTGGATTACATACTTGAAAAACTCCTTCCAGCCGCCACGAACAGTAGTGGAAAACCACGACCTGGCTAGAGGCTCCCATTGAACAGGATTTCCACTGACAGAGCACCGACGTATACAGTAACCGCTCAGACCCCCGGTACAGGGGGTCTGGCTGCAAAATGATATATGAAGGCAGGTTCGTAACCTTCATGAACTGACTGCACCGATATTGTTTTCAGGTGGATTTTCTCCCTTAAAAACATACTAAAACTACTTTTTACCCACTTATAACAGCAAATATAGCAAAGCCACTCTCTTCTATTGAACACGCATCTAACCCTAACCCTATCTGGACACACTTTACTGGACGTCTGACCTTAATGTGGACAATCATCAAAATTGTTTTTGCTGTTTCCAGTGCTTGCAGTCTGAATGTAGCTTTATTTATTAAAATAAGCCAAGCGACTCTCGATTTCAATCGCCATTCTTACAGGCAAAGAAAGGATAGGGTAGCTCCGCCAAAGGTGCATTAGACCCACTTTTTGACCACGGAGCCAGAGCAGCAAAGATGCTTCAGCCGCGAATCAGAACTAAAACTTGCTGCTTCTGCTGCGTGCAGTCGAACGTAGAATTAAGATCTAAGGATCTGGCAGGAATTTCTTAGAGATTATATTATTTATTCCTTGCCACTAGATCAGGGTTCGACAGCCCCTAAAATGCAAATATCTATATCACCCAGCAAAACATTTCATGATCTTTAAATAAAACAACTTATTTTTTTAAACATCTGCCACAAGAAATCTGTTTATTTTATCTGACAAAACATTATTTCATTTTTTTGTTTTTAACCCCTTAGCACCAAACATATTTGAGCTTTTGAGACATTTACATAAGTGTTATATTTGTTCTTTAAAAAAACTCATTTATACAATTAGCCATGTAGTGAACAGAAAATCCATTATCAATGGCAGCAAAATGCCTAATGTGTCACAAATGAGACAATTTATCCCATTGAAATGACTCAGATTTATTTTTTATTATTTGTCAGAACATTTAATGACATTAATATCGAAACAAAAGTTCATTCCATAGTTTAAAAATAAACTGTTTCCAAACTAATGATAAGACATATAGATCTGAAAACATATTTATGGAACTTTAAAGTCTTTCTTAGACCAATTTATTACTCCCACCAGGGGCAATTATGTTTAGCAGTACAGGAGACAAAAAAACAAACAAAATAAACATGTAGAAACACAAAAAAATAAGATTATTAAAGAGAAAAATGTGATGGGGAGGTTGAGGATGAAAAGTAATAATAAAAACACAAAAATATAGAAGATAACACAGTTTTCTTCATCAGCCACCCTACATAGAATTTATTAGTCGAATGGCTGTTGGTATAAAAGAATTTGCATAGTGAGGCATTACAAAACGTTGCCTGAAGCAACAAAGAGAATTCTTTTTTTGAGAACATCTTTAGCTTTTTTTTTATTTGTTCATTAAAACCTACCAATGATAACTGGACTGACTGAAAGAGACTTTAGTGTTCTCAAAAGGTTCATCCTTTTCTTGAGCTTTTTTCGCAACAGCTGGTTGTTGAAAATTATTTCAAGATACTAATAAGAGGAGACCTACTTGATGGCTTCAGTATGCATAATGCTCTCTGTGACCAAATCCTTTTTTACGTCTAAAATCAAAAAGGAGTCCTTTGTTTTTTAACTTTTGACTTAAAGAAATTTCTGTCACACTAAGAAATAAAATCAGAGTGCTGTCCTGTGTTCTGATTCTGAACTGTTAAGAAGAAATAACTATTCAGTGTCATCTTAAAGTTTAACAAGATACCTGTGTGCTTTTACATTCATTTCTGTACAAAATATAAAGAAAAGGAGATCAACCACAACCCTAGGTGAACCTGTTGATACAGAGACACAATCTGACAACGCCTCTCTGCTCTCTTATAGACAAAAAAAATCTAAAATCCTTAAGACAAGATGGTGAGACAGATTAAATTTATTTAAAAACCTCTAACTCAAAAGATGTGGTTGCATCTCCTTTGTCTAAAGTGTCTAAGTATGGTATTTTTCAATATACTATAATCTAACGCATTGGCTTGTATAGCCACTGCTGAGAACCGTTGTAGAGCTAAAGAGCCACCTGCAGCTCCAGAGCTGCAGGTTGCAGAACCCTACTGTTGCTGGTCTGGGTACCACGATCGTACTGATGCTGACTAGCCCATTACTGGGTAAGCTGCATGTCCGAAGAACATTCAGGCTCAGTTACACGTCTAAAACAAAAAGACCTCCCAGAAAGTTAGAAAAAAACCCCCCCAAAAAACGACAAGTTCTTTCTTGTAAAAGATGACAGAATTTAGGTAACATAAGAAAAAAACTGCAAATCTTCAAACATTTACAATTATTTTAAATAGTTAAAGTGTTTGTTTATTAAAAACTTCAAGTTTTGAAAACTTCAAACCACAGGTCATCCTCTTAGTTTTTTTAAAAATTATTATTCAAGTACAATAATGTGAAAAAATAAAACAAAAAGCAAAATTCCAACAATCCTCAGGTCTAACTCTTAATTAGCAAGATCCTTCACAAAGATGGGAAAACCATTTTCCCGTTGCTCCTTGATGGAGTCAGACAGATTTTTGCACACATTTTTCCCTATTCCAGAGAGCAGGTTCTGACTGGGGATGAAGAAGTTGGCGAGTATACCTCCTCTCAGGTGGCCTTCAAAGTCCTGAAGGAGCTGCTCAAAGCAGCGGCTGAGATCTGATGCCCTCCATTCGCTGTCTTTAGCTCTGGAGCAGCAGGCATGTAGAAACACAGTCTTGGCATGGTAGGAGCAGAACTTCTCAAAAGAAGGGTTGCTTTCCTTCAGCAGATGTAGAAGATGCTTGAAGAGCTTTACACAGTCTTTCCTGAATGCAGAAACACACAAAAAAGGTTGTGATTTCCTGCAAAATTGGCACATTTATAAAACTAGTGTTAAATTCTGGGCTGAAACAACAGTTACCTATAGATTATTGAAATAATCAACCAATTTAGTAATTGATTATTGATTAAACGGAGTATAGAGACTCCTGACTTTTTTTCTAACAGATTATCTGTCTTTATATTACTGTCAGTGCTAGGGCTGAAATAGTTAATCGGATTAATCGTGATTATTCTATTATTGAAAAAATCGTCAATAACTTAGTAATCGATTAATCATTAATTGGAGTATAGAGACTCTATAACATAAATAAATTAAATGATCAACCTGCAGCAGCTTTCTCCCTCTCTTTCACAGCACGTCTTCTCTGATCCATGTTTCCTCATAATATCCTTCTCGATGTGAGAGAACGACACTCGCCAAGCATCTGTGAGGGAAAAAACAAAGCAGTCTATAACGTGTGGTGTTCTTTGGGTCAACCTTTTTTTAATTGTGTTTCACCTATTTTCAACTTGGGTTTCTTTTCATTCTGTGAATACACTTCAAAAACAATCTAGAAATAAGTAACAATTTCTTAAATTATAGGTATTTACCCTCAATTTACCGTATTTTCACGACTATAAGGCGCACTTAAACGTCTTTTTTTTCCCTCAAAATGTGCGGTGCGCCCTATGGTGCGGTGCGCCCTATGTGTGTTGTAACTGCAACTTTTGAGACCACCTCATTGAGGAGATGATGAAAGAGTGGCTGAATGTAAGGAGACCAGGTGTTTTTTTTTTCCACCCCTCACCATCGCTGTTAATATGTAACTCCATGCGTGCCCATCTCACAGCTGATGTGAAAAACATGGGGAAACAAATGAATGCTGTGCTCGCTGTTCAACCGCTCGACATCGGTGTGAACCGGACCCAGCAGGTGCAGCAGAAGCAGCGAGTTTACATGCAAAGTCAATGGTTGACGCGCGTATAGGTGCAGCAAAAGGTCCTGCAGCGCGTTTTGGTGCAGCACGTCGGGAGCGTTTAAGCATCTGAAGCGCCGCCAACGCGCTGCTGCTGCTCAAGATGGAAAAATTGAAGTTTTGCTGCTGGACGCGCCGCATCAACCAATCAGAGAAGCAGATCTGGGAGCTGACAGCGAGACAGACACAGCGCTCTGATGACATATGATATTAGATGAAAAAAGCTGGGTGGATGCGTGGCTGAGACAGGTGTATGTGAGAAGACTAGGTGGTTTTTTCCACGCATCACCATCGCTGCGTGCCCATCTCACAGCCGATGTGAAAAAAAGGTGAATCAAATGAACGCTGTGCTCGCCGTTATCCCGGGGGGTCTGACAAAGGAACTTCCACCGCTCGACATCGGTTTGAAGCGGCCGTTCAAAGTAAGGCTGCAAGCGGCGTGGGAGCGATGGATGACAGACTGAGACCACAGTTTCAGGAAGGCAGCGCCGGGCAAGTTACGCCACCGTTTGCGGATGGATTGTAGATGCTTGGACTACTACGTGTCTGCTGGCTCTGTTGTTCAAGCTTTTGCAAAAGCCGGCATTATTTCTGAGGAGCTGCGCTGCACGGAAAGTGACTCTGACAGCGCAGAAGGGGAAACTGGCATGTCTGATTTAGCGCAGCTGTTTAATTCAGAAACAGAGGATGATGACTTTGATGGGTTTGATTAATACTTTGTAATAAATACATGAATAAAGCACAAACATACTCAGTTTTGCTCCCGCTCTATTTTTCTACCTGAAAGCTTAATTCAACAGCAGCCTCTGGGCCGGGTCTCCTCCTCTTCAGCGCGGTGGCTGGCAGGTGTTTTTTCATCTAAATAATCTAAATCTTGCAGCTATATTTGCTGTGATCAGTGGGAATAAAGTAGTTTTAATATGTTTTTAAGTGAGAAAGTCCACCTGAAAACTTAATAATTGCAGTCAGTTCATCCAGATTATCTATTTCTGTCGGAGGCGCTCAGACCCCCACATACCAGCGGTACACCGACAGCAGAAATCCTTTCATCAGCAGCCTGTAGGCTGGGCAGCCTCCAGGTTCACCGGCGGCTGCTGGCAGGTGTTTTTCATCTAAATAATTTTAACTGCAGGCACCAGGATACCGGCAATAAAAGCGAACATATTCCGTCGGCAGGTTTCAGGATTTTAAGTTAATTTAGGAGTGACCACAGCGCTGTGTCATCTGCGATGTGTCTGTCTCACGGCCAGCTGCCAGGTTTGATTAATACTTTGTAATAAATACATGAATAAAGCACAATCATACTCAGTTTTGCCCCCGCTGTATTTTTAATAAGCAGTAGAGTTATTTAAAGGTAGTAGAGGACATGTACCTGTATATAAAAAACGCGCCCTATAGTCCGGTGCGCCTTATGTGTGTGTTAAATACAGAAATGGGACACATAACTGAGAGTGCGCCTTTTAGTCCGGTGCGCCTTATGGTCGTGAAAATACGGTAAGTGGGTAAATAAGATGATCTACCAATGGAATAAGTATTTTAATCCTAAAAATAGATAATTAGTTAACATTCACTTGAAATAAGACAATAACAACTTATTTTAAATGTAAATTTTCTTATTGCCTCACTTACCTACTCAGTTCAAGAAAAATTCACTTATTTTAAGAAAAAAAGGACTTACTTAGATCTTAATTTTTTTGCAGTGCAAAAAGAAAATTCTTGTTTGGTTCCGAAGATCGGCAAAGATCTACATACCTTTGGCTTGAACCCCATTGTTTTCCACATTTCCTCTGCCTTCGTACTTTGGTACCAGGTAGTAAGGCTCTCGTTTGTACTCCTGTTTCACTTTAGTTCCGAGCCACTGGTCAATTTTAAAACCGTCACGGGTAAAATCTGGCCAACTGGATTTCACTTTGAGACAGAGAACCACGTCGAGAGAGATGGTGACTGGGCCAGACTCTGCGGTCAGGGTCACTGCAGGGCAGCCTTGTTTCTTCGGCGTCATCGTCCATGCTAAAGCAAAAAGGAGAGGAGTTAGTGCAAAGCAAAGACTTGTTTGCAATTACCTACTCAAAAAAATAATTCATGAAATGCTATATATTTGACTATTTACATCATATCACACATTCCATCAAGTCTTTTGTACTATATTTGAAAATCAAATATATTTTTAAATGCCAAAGCCAAAAGATCAAACCAGAGACCAAAGTTTGCCACTAACCTGGAAATCCTTTTACAAATGTCTTTATTTCTTTTCTAAAGTCGTTTAACATTTCGCTTGCACTTAAAATATCATCCTGCTGAAATTGTTTTAAAGGATTATTTCCACGTTTTAATCCCACGCTGTAGAAGGCTCCATCTGGCCCAAAAGGCTCAATCTTTACTCTTTCAACTGGCATTGGAAGCATGACATCAAACTCATCTGGATCTGAAATCTGTATAAACAGGACACAGAGATTAACATATGTTCTCTGAATCTGTAAGATTTTTAACTAGTTACTTACCTTAAGGTTTTCATAATAACTCCCTGTGCGCAGTGACTCATCCACTTCTCTGAAATGTAGGGTATCCTTTTTTAAATACTTGATTAGATTTTCTATGAATTCATTTACAACTTTAGCAGCTTCTGATTTGTTCTTTGTCTTAATCTTCAGGTTGCTAAGAATCGACCGTAGGAGAGCGTCTCCTGACAGATCTGCTTTTCCCTTCATCCTCTGCCCGGGTTTCACAGCACATGCCTTATTGTTTGACTCTTCAGCAGCCTTTTTGTTTTTCTTTTCCGGTTCTCTCTTAATCTTTGCCTTCTCCGGCTCTTCGCCCTCCTTCTTTGCTGAGATCTTTGAGCATGTCTGAAATTCTGCATTAGCGCGCGCTTTTGGTTTAGTGGCATCTATAGAAGGCGCTTTGAACTCCTTCGTCAGCTTTGTAGCAGCTTTGATCTCCAGCTGGGATTTCAGATGATCCTCTGGAGGTTTTTTCACCGACCCAGACCTGCTGGAACAGGTTTTGGTCTTACTGCTTTCTGGCGGGATCCGCTGTTCCTTAATACTCTCCCTTGTTGATTGTCTGGTTACCTTTTCTTTAGTAGCTTTCTCCACAGACGGCTTCTTCTCAGCATGGTTTGATTTCTGTTCATCCTGTGCCTTTACTGTTTTCTGCTTCTCTTCATTAAACCCTCTTCGTTGCACCGGAGGTGCACATTTCATTTCTTTAGGTCTCGATTCAGGACTCCTTGCCTTACGAGGTTTTTCTCTCACACTCATGATGAAGAAATGAGAGAAGTGAAACCATGTGGCTGAACATATATTCGAGCAACATTTCCTGTTACACGCCCTCACCATATTTGGCAGTCTGCCCTCCAGCTCATTCAGGTTAAATAGGAGTCCTTTATTTTCTCACAGATAAGATATCTGATGCCATCTATAAAGTAGAGGAATTACAATGTTACTATAAATAAACAGAAAAAAAGGTTGTCCTTATTCCACAACAACAGCAACACCTTGTGGAAACAAGCTTGAACTGTAGGACTATAAAGACTCAGATACTAATCAAACACACAGACATAGTATTGCCAGACAAATGCACACTTTGGTTGAAAGATGTTTAATGTTGCTAAGAGGCTGGTGCCATCTCACAATAAGGTGCAGTAGCTTATGCCAAATTCAGTATTCTTCAGTGAAAGTGCAAAATTATCAATCAAAGTGCTTCAGGAGACAAATGCTTTGAGTTCCTTCACAAGGAACTTTACAAAAATCAAACCTTTTATAAGTGGCGTTTAAAGCTTAAATACAACAGATGTTCCACTGATACACGACTGAGAAGAACAGTTCTAACTAACTTGTTTAAACTCTCACCACTGGTAGATATAGAGCAGCATGTAGGTGCCACCACTTGAAGCAGAAACACACATAGACTGAGGACCTACAGAGGTATCAATGGTAAGGAATGGTAAGATTTACAGTGGAAGTCTATATTGTTCAGTCACAGAAAGGTATTACCATGAACTCAAACGACAGCTCACAATGAATACCGTTTATGTTTTAACTTCTTGTTACCGCATGTGACGGGACGGTAGTCTGAGCACAGAGATGGATTGCGGCAATATGTTGATTCAAAGATCAAACTTTTTTTTTTTCCTTCGAATGCTTTTGCGATGCATTGTGATGATCAACCAGTCTTTGATTATTAAGTTGAAGTGGCCAATCGTAAGATGGAGTTGGATGCGGGACGTCCTGCCTTGGGAGACCGTTTGGTCGGCAGAGCAGCACAACATTCATTTGATCCTCTGGGCCTTCTGGGCAGACTTGGTGATTTTACCGGTGGTAGATAATTTCTTCTCCACGCCCTTTATCACTCCTACGGCCACGGTCTGACGCATATCACGCACCGCAAAACGACCTGCCAAGGGAATTTAGGGCAAAAGTTGAACAGGAAAACTTAACCCCGGTGTACTTGTTAGTTCTGATGAGACATTGAAGTAGTCAAACAAACCCCTTACAGCTGAACTTACCCAATGGAGGATACTCAGAGAAGCTCTCAACACACATTGGTTTGCCAGGAATCATATCAACGATGGCAGCATCTCCAGATTTGAGAGATTTAGGGTTGTCCTCCAGCTTCTTGCCAGAGCGGCGGTCAATCTTTTCTTTAAGCTCTGCAAACTTGCAGGCAATATGGGCAGTGTGGCAGTCCAACACAGGAGCATAACCAGCACTGATCTGGCCAGGATGGTTGAGGATGATCACCTAGAAAAGCAAAGTGGATTTCCTGTAAATAATCCTGTGTGACTTTCTGTTTATATCAGAGAGGTTTTGATCATTTTCCTTTGGGATTTATGGACAAAAAAAGAACAGCACGATGCTCATCATTGTGACTCATTGAGATACTTGTAGAAATATGCTCTTTGATTATACTTTGATGCTAGAAATACTTCTGGAAGGACAGTTTAGTATTCATTTCTATAAAAAGATTTTTGTAGCTTTTACCTGAGCTGTGAAGTTGGCAGCTTCCTGCGGAGGATCATTCTTGCTATCTCCAGCCACGTTGCCACGACGAATGTCCTTCACCGACACATTCTTGACATTGAAGCCCACGTTGTCACCTGGTAGGGCCTCCGACAGTGCCTCATGGTGCATCTCCACGGATTTTACCTCAGTGGTCACGTTAACAGGCGCAAATGTCACCACCATGCCAGGCTTTAGTATTCCCGTTTCCACTCGACCTACAGGCACAGTTCCAATACCTGAGGAAAAGGGACAAGCATGGTAAAAACAATATAAATGATTCAGTCTAGGCCTTCAGAAAATATAAAGATGCCCTTCCTGCTCATGTTCTAACACCGTCTTGATCTGGAAATTTAGAAGTGTGATACATGCCTCCAATTTTGTAGACATCCTGCAGTGGAAGACGTAGAGGTTTGTCCGTCGGACGGGTTGGGGGCTGAATAGCATCCAGGGCCTCTAGTAGTGTGGTCCCTGATGCACTACCTTCCTTCCTATTAATCTTCCATCCCTTAAACCATGTCATCTACAAAGAAAAATAACAGAGCTTAAAGAAAATATTTTTTTGCAGATAATAAGCAACACTTTATAAAGTTTTAGCCACCAGGGGCACTAAACCTGTAATGTCTGGGTTTTGCACTCCTGACAGCAACTGGCAATGCTGCACTGTCGCAAAATTAAACCATCTCCCTCTCTCTCTGCATTTTGGAATCTATTCTACTGCTGTGATGCTGCTAACTTTGTCAACGAGTAAATAACACACTTACGTTTGGGCTCGGCTCAAGCATATTGTCTCCATTCCAACCCGAGATGGGCACAAAGGCGACAGTGTCTGGGTTGTAGCCAATCTTCTTGATGTAGGTGCTCACTTCCTTCACAATCTCCTCGTACCGCTTCTGGCTGTAGTTTGGCTCGGTTGAGTCCATCTTGTTGATGCCCACGATGAGCTGCTTCACTCCGAGCGTGTAAGCCAATAGAGCGTGCTCTCGAGTTTGACCATTCTTGGAAATGCCCGCTTCGAACTCTCCCACACCTGCTGCTACGATCAGGACTGCACAGTCGGCCTAAGAATGTTAAAAAAATAAAGAATATGGACTTTACCAATGAGTGAAATCTGCACTGAAAAGATGGAGGTGGACAAACTGAAGGGATCATCCAGACCTGGGAAGTACCGGTGATCATGTTCTTGATGAAATCCCTGTGACCTGGAGCATCTATGATGGTAACATAGTACTTGCTGGTCTCAAACTTCCAAAGAGAGATGTCAATAGTAATGCCACGCTCCCTCTCTGCCTTCAGCTTGTCAAGCACCCAGGCGTACTTAAATGAACCTTTTCCCATCTGTAGAAAAAATAAAAAACATCCTTTTTTAAACACGTGACTTAAGATCTAAAATGAGAACATTATTGAATTCTTTAGGGTGAGATCATAAAATCAAAGGCATTTGCAGACTATTCTCTTGCTGTCCCCATCTGTTTTACCTCAGCGGCTTCCTTCTCAAACTTCTCAATAGTTCTCTTGTCAATGCCTCCGCACTTGTAGATGAGGTGTCCTGTAGTGGTGGACTTGCCAGAGTCCACATGGCCGATCACCACGATGTTGATATGAAGCTTCTCTTTTCCCATGATGACCACAGTTGGGTGAAGTCACCGGTCTGTTAAAGCTGCATTTAATTCAGAACAGAAAGAAATTTCATAAATTAAAACTTCTGTGTGAGACAGTTTATGTAAGACTTCAGCAAAACTGAATATGTTTCAATAGTTCACTTCAAAAAGTGAACATATGTTTATCAGATACGAGATATATTCATTAGACAGGAAAGTATGAGACTCCTTGATGACTTATGAAGACTAGTTTTTGAAAAGTCTGCATTTGTCATCTTTAAGGTAGGTGTATTGATTAAAAGACTCATTGCGGTATTGTTTTTGTTAGTTTATGATTAATACCTAAACATTATTTAGTTAGGATATTTTACATGAGGGCATCAGTGTCGCCACCTTCTGGTTGAGAAGAGGATTGTAAGTGATTGCAAGTAAAAAGTCCTCAGACAAAAGCAGCCTTAAGTAAAGTACAGATACTAAAAAAGCTACTTAAATACAGATCTAAGTATTTATTCTTAGGTATTTGACTTCTGTAGACTGAATGTATATTACTGGAAAGCTTCTGAGTCCAGATATTATATAAAGAACTTTGCAATCTGCTAGTGTCGGTCCGCTCTGTTGGATCAAGTCTAACAAATTTACAGGTATTTCAGATTATTTCACACTATACTAATTTCAGGTTCAAGCAGAATGTGACACCAACCCATAGTTCCGATAGTACCAGTGCCTGCAATAATGACTTTGCTAACACTGTGCCTTACTGGAAAACAACCTATCCTGACCTAAAACCCCAAAGAGAATCAATGGAGGATTATTAAAAGGAAGATGTAACGAGAAGAGCTGAAGGTGGCTATTGAAGCAAGCTGGCCTTCCATAAAACGGCAGCAGGGCCTGAGTATGGTCATCTTACCACACAACTTTAAAGCAGTAATTTTAATAATGCAGAATAAAAAAATTGTCTTGTAAAATATTTAAATTGACAAGGAATTTTATTTTATTGCTTGTACACCATAGTTATTACAATTATAAATAAACCCTTGAAATGAACTCATACTTGTTGTCTTTCACCTTTCAACTGAGTCATGGAGGCTCCCCAGACACATCCTCCAAATCCTCCAGGAAAAACCTGAGGCATTTCAAGGGCAGCCAAGAGACATAGGACCGACATGCTCAGGGTCGTTCCCTGGGCCTCCCAACATCTCCCTTCTTAGGGAGGCATCCAGGGGGCGTCTGTAACAGATGTCTTAGCTGACTCCTCTCAATCTGGAGGAGTGGCTCTAATCTGAGTCTGTCTCAGATTGCTGAGTTCCTCACCCTATGTCTAAGGGAGAGCCCAGCCATCATGCAGATGAAGCCGGCCGTTTTTATCCAGGATCTCGTTCTTTTGGTCATGATCCAGATGTCACGATCATAGGTGGGGGTAGGAATGTAGACTGATCAGTATAAATAAAGACCTTCACCTTTTAGGTCAGCTTTCCCTTTACAACAACAGATTATTGGTTCCTCTGTCAATTCTGCTCCATTCTCCCCTCAGTCAAGATTGGGACCCCAGATACTTCAACTCCTTCTTTTCTTATACCTCATCCAAAAATAGTTAGGTTATCCTGAGCTATTTTCTGTATTTCTGTTGCTGTGTTTGGGCTGCTGGATCACATAGGGACCACTTTTCCTCATTCTGATTCATTCTATCTCTATTCTCTCAATCTGCAGTAGTTTTCAAGTTCCACTCATAACTTTATGTTCTCTCTGTTTTTTCTCATCATAGTAGCTTCGTCTGGTCTGTCCCTGTTCGGCTGTAACTACATCCTGGATAGAAATATCAGCATTGCTGCTGCCATCAATATCTTTCTTTATAGATATTGGAGCTTGGCCTGTTTCCAGGGTAGTCCTGTTTATTTTATTGTGAATAGCAGAATTGGCTTGGAGCTCGTGTGCCTGGCTGTCTGTCTTTTGTGGAAGGGGCCACCTGTGGAGCTGGTTAACAGTTACCTTTCGCAACTCTGCTCCTTTTTTATGCCTGCTTCTGACTCCTTGAAGCCCAGTCGGCCTCAGCATATGGCTGCTCATACTGAGCCTGCTTATGCTGGAGGTTTCTTACTGTTAAAAGGCAGTATTTTCCCTCCTCTTGCTGCATGCATACTTTGTGTCAGGGATTGCTGAAGAGTCAACAATAAAATGGAAGCAAAGTTTGTCGCTGCAGGCTTATCTAGCAGGAGCATGTCTTCCAATTTAGTGAGTGAGTGGATGCAATCAACTGGTTTTTCAAAACAATCTGACAGTATTGTCTCTGTAAGATTCCTTAAGATTACACGTGTTGTTTTGTGCTATAGAAATAAACTGAACTGGATTGAGGCAGGAGCTCTCCTTAGACCTGAGAAGGACAAGCCACCTTTTCCATTCAAGAACAATGGCCTTGGAGTTGTATGACCTTAAACTTCATCACATACAGGTTTCAGTCAGCTGCAACCTCTCTGCATATCCTGAAATTATTTCCACTGACCAGACTCCCTCAGGCTCCTGGCTGAGCGGGGACAGAGAACAGCTCCTTCCAGAGTCCAACATGCACCTTGAAACTTCACTGAGGTATATGTAGAAGCTTCACTTCTTGGTTTGAAGTAGAAGAACCAGGGTAAATCCACTCGTGGCCCATAGCATGACTAATTGAGATGTAGCCTACTTGTAATTGATAGACAAACAATTAACTGTAGGTTTCTCAAGCAAACAAAAAAGCAGCTCAATAGTCATCAGTTTTCTGTTTATTGTTTTAATCAGAGCTCTTAACACAAATAGTTTATCTCCCAACACAAAACGCCCCTCCCCTCCCTCTCTTTGACCTTACATCAATCCTCACCCGTACTCTCATCTTTTTACATACAGCTTGTTGTGAACCTATCAGAGTTTACCAGCTAATAGTGAACTGGCATGGTCCCGCTACCTGAATCCACCATTTTGTCCTATCCATCCTCTGACAGTGCATAGCAGCCATTTCTCTGAGTCTGCAGCTCTCTGCATAAACACTATTGCAGAATAGTCTTAAATAACTAGAGAGCTGTGTTGATTGTCACCTGATAGTTTTTCCTTCACGCACTGCAAAGTTTGCCTTTAATTATTCATGCAGAGCGTCATGAAAGTCTGTGTAATTGAAATGCTCCCATAGCAGAGATGCATAGAGATATGATTCTATCCAGACAGGTTTCAGTGGGCTCAGTCCCAGGACAGCTGCCACTTCTGTGTTCAACTGATCCCTCAGAAATGACGTCACACCGCCTGCCGCAGTGCGCATCAGCTCATAAAAGCCGCTCAAACTGCGCAAAAAAGCCCCTCCACTGCGCTAAAACTAATTTGTGAGGGAATTAGTGGTAAAGTCGACCCTCCGCCATGTTCTGTCATCTGCCTGCTCCCTGGGTGCGTTTTTAATACCAGCAGCCTGCCTCCTGCACTGGATCGCTTCAGAAAACAAGCAAAACACACGACGCTGGTTAAAAATAAAAAAAAAGCCTCAAAGAGATCCTCATCCAGAACTAAAACCAGACTCTCCTCCTTTTAGTTCTGGATGTGGTGCGTCGTACCTGAGAGCTGGTCGGTGTCAGGTTGGGCTGCAGGAGCTGAGAGGCTGCAGAGAAACGCTGATCCGTTTATAGCTGTCAGGACAGGCGGGGGGAGGATTGCGTAACTGCGCACAACAGCAGCCTCAGCATCCCAGAGAGGAAAACTGCTCCTTAACCACTTAATAATAGAATTATTGACTTCCATTTATAACTTTAAACAATGAAATGTAGAAAATGTGATTTACACAGCAATCTGACTGATAACTGAATGCTGCAGGTAGTGTTCCTCTCTCCAGACGCTTTGTTGGATTACCATTAACCCAGACGTCCTTTAGGCTTATCTACTGCGCCTGCCTGCTAATTAAAAATACATAAAACAAAAAAGAAACTAAAAGCTATAAATCTAACTGTTTGAATTTCAAAAATAGACACATATTCCATTTTATATAATTAAATGGTCATGGGAGGTTCTAGAAAGGGGCTAATTGGGGCCAGTGCCCCTGCAGACAGGGCCCTTTTCAGGTTGGTTTGCTTGATTTCAGTGCCTAGGGGGCGCTGTTTATTTGCCTATATCCCCCTAAGGTAGCAGTAGATTCTACTCTAGTATTCCAAAAAAGTAAAAGAAAAACATTCCACTGGACTTTGTTTCCCATCAAGGAAACTTTTTCTATTCAAAATGTCAGAAATAACATTGAGTTTGAGGCTTTATGGAGTGAACCAAAAACAACACCTTGTTTTGGCTCAGAAAACATGTTAATTGAACCGAAAGGACGGGTCTGCCCCTGAGGAATGGGCAGTCAATTGGGTTCTTTGTTAGCCTGCAGTACCCATTGCCTGTCTATGTCTCTGAAAGGGGGGTCATTAGGGGGAATTGTTGGCCTGGTTTAAACAGGCCAGATGTTCTTCTCCCCTGTATAGGGGTGGGGGTTGGGATGATACCAGGAAGGAACTATTTAAGACATTGAAGTAGGCTATCTTTGTGCTCATTGTTCTCTGAACATTTCACAGTACTTTTTTTTTTATTTTGCCACAAACTGTATAAGATTTAAAACAGGAATTTAACAGGACCCTTCTAGAATAAATGATCTATGCCTTGAATTCAACTGTTTAAATTATAAACAACAATGTGTCCACCTGTCGACTCTGACCAGCCTCCCTATCCGAGGTGATGCATTCCCACAGCATGACGGTGCCAGAAGTGTTGTCATCAGGGCTAGTGGTATCATCTTTTTCTATTTTTGCATGTTTCCTTTTTTGATGAAGGATCAAACAATGCGATGAGATATGGTTTTACAACCTGACCCTAATTTAAACGTCTCTGTTTGTACCTTGATGTCCTTAAACTTTACTATTAGAAGACCTGACATTAGAGCGGGTAAAATAAGTTCTGAAATTTTAACATCTTCTTTTTACCAGTAATCGACGAAAAGAAATTAGAGAAAATGAAGCATCACATAAAGTTATGGGATAAAATTGGAGTAAGCATTGAGTGAGTGACTAAGTGCATCAAATGCTAAGGAGGTCTCCTGTTTGTAGAAACTATTCTCATGCTTTACCCAGGTTTTATTTTAACCCCATTCTTGGGATTTTGTCATGCTTTAAACACATTTTATTTAAGAATTTCCTAGCAGTGAGACACCATGATGTTTCACCAGTAAGGTTCCCTTTTCATTTTGAGGAGAATGATTCCTCCTCCAAACATGAGTTCAGGGACATCTTAAAGGGTTCAACTCTGGCCTTATAGGCCAGATTAAATTCGCCAAGTGTTTCTCTAACTAGTCCAAACCTGCTGGAAACGTTATAAACTTCCACATGATCTTTCTTTGGTAAGTGTGAGTAGATGACATTGCAGGTAAATGTGTTACTTCTTGTCCTCATAGAAAAAAAAGAACCTTAGCTTGCTGGATGATTGATTCATTTTATGCATCTGTCAGAAATATTGTGAGAGTTTATAATGAGATACTGGTAATGATTTAACCTTCCATGTTATGGCTGTGGCCTAAAAGCCGTTTAAATGGCTTTAATTAAGTTCAGCAAATTGTCATTTTTATTAGTAAAGATATTTGATTTTTTATTGTAACTGCTCTTAGTTTTAACAGGCCATACATTATTAATCCAGCTGGTTTTGATTTGCAAATAGCATTGCTTTATAAATCCTGAATATTTCAGTTTGTTTCTACCAAGTCAATCATTTTTTTTAAACTCTAAACTTAGTTTATGGATATCTGACCAGGATTTCTTTGTATGTTGACCTCTTTCATCTTATTCTAATGGTTCCTTAGAAGTATTTAAAATGAGAAAAACATTTTAATCAGTAATATTTCTACCCCAAGTATATAGACATAAAAAACAAGCAGAGTGTATTTGTAGTGCCAGGTTGGAATGTCCCTATTTTATGGTTTTGTTATTGTAAAATAATAAAAACTCAAATCTATTGTATGATGTTCTGTTCACTGATTTATTTGTGGTGGTCTTTGACAGTGGTTCCCAAACCTTTCTTGCTGGTTGTAGATATTACAATGAAATAAACCGGGCAGAGTAGAAGCTCTGTTGCCCTGCAGCAAGAAAGTTCTGGGTTCGAATTCTGGCCCAGGGTCTTTCTGCATGGAGTTTGCATGTTCTCACCGTGCATGCATGGGTTCTCTCCTGGTACTCCGGCTTCCTCCCACAGTGCAAAAACCTGTCTGTTCGGTTGACTGGCTTCTCTATATTGTCCTTAGGTCAGAGATTAAAAATTTGTACACAACCAGTGTTCAGGCCTGAAGCGAGAGAAAATGGACGGATGGAATAAAATTTACCACGACCTCCTTTAATTTACAAATCTGGCACCTTTAAAGAATAACTATTTTAAGTTTAACTATTTGTTTGATGGTGTAACAGAAATAAAAGGCCAATAAAATAAAAGTTTGTTAAGAAACTGTTGGCAAAGCTGTGATGGTATTAATCATTAATCAAGTGTTTTTTTTTTTTATTATTAAAAAGTCAATGTACGTAATCAAAGCCTTCCTGTAGCAGAAAGAGGGCGCAATCATTTTCTTTTCTAGTCGAGGACCAACATAAGTTCGGTGAGTTACATATCAAGGTTTTTTTTCATGTAACCACTTTGGTCCAAACTTAATATCCTTTAGGTTTTTCTAAATCCATTAATAGAATAATAAATAAAAACTCAAAACAAGTCAGGTTTGCCAATGGCTGTATTGGATTCATTTTTATAAGATGACAATGAATAACATTTTCATTATAATTATTTCCCATCATATGCTTTACATTACACTGAATTAACAGAAAATCCCTTTGATTCCTTGGATATCAACATAGAAACAAGATTAAGAAACATAAAAACATAGAATGCGTCATCTATGCTGGATCAAAAATCTTTTTAAATTAAGGCACAAGTGCATTACCTTAGTTTCCATAATGTTGCTACTTTTTTAAAGCAATGTGGATATAACACATTGTTTTGAGTAATTTAAACATTGATTTGAAAAAATAAAAAACATTTAATTCAGTTGATAAACAACCTTCTCATTTCATGTATGGCATAAAACTCCTGAGAAAAGGGCGTCCATCCTTTGGATGAGTCTTTTTAAGCTTAGTCCACCTTTAACCTAAACTAATCTATTCCCTCATTAAGAAAACAAAAGCTTATACACAACAAATAATGTTTCTTTAAGTAAATGAGCCTTACTTGTAAGAAGGTTTGTGGTGAACAATCAATTAAAAAAAGTAAACTTAAAGACTGATATGATTCCCTAAACAAAATTACATTACAATAAATGTTGCAGGTAACCACAAAAAACAGCTATAAAGTCATGTTAACATAAGCATAATTTCTTTCCCTTTCTTTAGATAAACGATGTGCTCTCGATTTTAAAATCAGAACTATAGCATCCATTTTTGTCCTGACACTTCAGCCCAATTCCTAAAACAAAACAAAGTTAAAATATAGATAAAAATGAGACAAATTCCTGGTTTGTTTGTTTTCATTTAAAAGGACTTTGCATTTTCTAAGCCTTACAGAGAAATTTAAAATGTCCTTCCCGATCGTCTATGTGATCTAGTTTAGGGTTTTTGTATAATGACACATTTAAAGCAACAGTAACGTTGTTTCTGTAGATTCATAAGCACCTAACAAAGCTTAGATAACTAGTTAGGATCCAGACTAACTAACTAACTGGCCCTTTACACAGAAACATTTAGTCTCTGGCTTTGTAATTTAGCAGCTTAACTTTAAAATTAAGTATGCACTCAGGCTTTCCATGGGCTGCAGGAATACCCTTTTAATACTTAATCATTTTCTTTAAAGGAACATGTGGTCAATCTTCAAATGAAGTTTTACCTTCATCCTAATCTGGGTCTTCATTAGCATGGCGATTCTCTAAAGTATGACCTTTAACTCCAACATGTTCCGGACTAAATGTTCCTTCTGAATGAATCTGTGGACGAATCAGTCGCCGTGAGGATAGGATGTGTGGACCGCCCAGGGTTGCACGTTCCCTCTTCCAAACAGCGTGTAAAACAGTGCGCCAAACACGTTGATGCCGGCGGCGATGTAGAAGACGGTCTGCCACTCCTCTATAGTGTTCTGTGTGATAATTAATGCAGAAATGAATACATAATACATTCATTTATTTGTTCCAATTTCCTCTTTTGACAACAAGGTAACATCTTGGTTAGAAAAGGAGATAAAAACTATTCCTCCAAGTATTTTATTTGAACTTTGAAATGAAAATAACAAGTTTGTTCATTTTTTTCTATTTGACACTCAAATATACGACTTGGCTGAATAAAAAATAAAAGCTGAATTCACATAAAAAGTAGAAATGTGCTTAAGAAACAGTTTGCATTGTAGCTGGCCCACTATTTGAAGATGAGCGCCCCAAGTGGTCGAAAAATTGCAATGTATTTCTTTTAAAGCTCAATACATTCTTTATTGTTGGGGTAAAGCTGCTGAGTGGATTTTTAAAGGTATAATTAGAGAAGCTAACTCAGCCCTTAACGGAAGACGGAGGGTTTCAAAGATGAAGCGCATACTTACATTTTGTGTAAGGGCTCTTGCTATGACTGGTCCCACCATGCCAGGGATGGTGGCAAAAGTGTTGGTGATTCCCAGCAGTATACCAGCATACCTATAAATAATACATGCATATTTAACCTTAATTTATAGTTTACAACAAAAATACACCACAACAAAAAAAAATCTAGTTTTTGATCCCTTTTCTTAAAGACTTTTCTTTGTTTTTTCAGTAAGCTCTTACACTTGCAGGACACTTTATCTGGCATTTAAAGAAAATATCACATCCCTACAATTCAATCCATTAGGACACCTCCAGAATTAGCATCAGCCTGCAGGTTTTAATGGTTTTAATTAAGGGGAAAACAATCCAAACCTGTCTTGATCGGTGGGAAAAAGTGATTGCCCCCTAAAGCTAAACCTAATATTTGATTGGGTTACCATCAGCAGCAACAACTGCATCAATCATTTGTGATAACTTACATTTATGGTAGTCTTTTGCAGTGCTGTACAGGAATTATACTCACTCATCTGAACAGAATTAGTTTAATTCAACCAGGCACAGCCTGAGTTCAGCTCAGCATTTAAATTTGAAATAAATTCTGAAAAATGTATTTCAAATAAAAAAAGGGGGGGGGCAAACACTGTATCTATTGTTGAGAGTTGGGACTTATCCTTACGAAGGAGCGATGTCGAGGTGGTTGATATTAAACCCAGAGGCAGAAACTCCACCCAGAGCAGAGGAGAGGGTTAGGAATGTCACAGCCAAGCTGTAGTTACAGCCGGTATAACCTGCTGCCACCAGGAACACCGCTGGTCCAATCATACCTGTAGAAATGGGACCAGAACATCTAATTACTTCCATTTATCACAGATTTTTAAACTCCAAACTATCTAAATGTTGGTTACCAATCAGAGAGAAGGATTTCCTGACGATGACTGTCGGGTAGAGGCAGGTTTCTCGTAGGTAATCAGCAACTTGGCCGCTCAGCACAGCCATGAGAGCACAGCCCACGTACGGCAGAGCTGAGAGAAACCCGTTCTGTCAGGAAAAAAATGTTCTTTCATCATTGCCTGCCTGGATTTATTAGCCAAACAAAAACATACTTTTGTTTCTCCCAGTAAGGCATTGCTACCTGCTGTATGCTGAATCCCAGTATGTCACTCATATAAGTCGGCAGGAGAGTGAGAAGTGTGTAGAAGGTCCAGTTGTAGGAAAAGTGAGCCACAACGATGGCTAACAGGGGAATAGATGTTACGATGGCTCGCCAGGGGATGTAGCCTGCAGAGTGGGACAGCTGGAAAAAAATGGATGACTAAATGAAAAACGGAAAAAAAGCATCAAAACATTTCTTTATTTGATGTTACATGAAATTGTGGAAGCAGTTGTGCCCTTATTAAGCAATGTATCTCATCCAAACCAATAGCTGCACTTTATCTTCCAGCTAAACTCAGGGTTTCCTCAAAGGATGCAAATAAATGCAAAATTAACTTCTGAGATAAAGAAGTGAAAATGTATTAGAGGTAGAGGTACACTTTGTCTCCCCCTGCTGGTGTAAAATATAAGCCGTTTTCTCAGCTGAACAGGGGTCCTGAGTGATTAAAATTTAACAGAACAAATAAATTTAAGAAACAAAATTATTTTTGCCTTTACCTAATAAAAAATGACAATTATATTTTAATAGTGTGTGATTTTAAGAAATTACGTGTGTCTGGTTAGAATTATAGCTTGAAATTGAAATTTTGCTCCACAAATTGTTGTTCTTGTCATTTTTACACTTCAAAAATTCCTCACATAAATATGTGACAAACTTTAACCTGCATCATACATGTTAACTATACTTTATAAATCCCCTTTAAAGTAGAGAGTAGCTGTAAATTGGACGGACTGAAGCCGCTCTGTTAATAGATTGCCTTCTTGCAAAAGAAAAAGGATGCAGTATGTTCTTCTTTATAACTCATTCATTAAATTCCATAGTCCAGATTATTCCCACCGACTATCTTTCATCTATGAGTTCCCCGGACAGGATGGTGTATTATTTGAATTATTATCTGAATTAAAGTAGAAACAAAAAGATCATTCAATAGAAAAACATTAAATATCTACAGCAGATGTTTCAAAAGTTGCTTGTTAGGTTTTACAGTACAGAGCAGCTGATGCACGGCATGTTAACCTGCTGTGGTTGAACGTTAGACATGAGCTGTTTATCAGCTGTGGCAAACTGCTGATTCATTGCTAGTTTGGTCACAAGAATGAAAAAACAGGACGAACAACAAACTTCTTTAATTTAATTTGCAGATATTTTCTGACAGCAGCTCAGAATCATTTCCAAAGGCATTTAGTGATACCTCATTTTTCAGAGAATTGATGATGTAGAGCCTCTCCTGCTCTGATATACGGGGATGACTGTTTGGACTGTCAAAGACGAAAAAAGCCCACAGGAAGAACCACACCGAGCCGACCGCACCTGGACACACACACATACAGACACATGACTTCACACCGACATGTGACTTTTATAGATTATTGTGTTTAGAAAGGATAGCAAAGAGGCCTTCAGTCAGCAAAAAGTAAACGCAGTGGAAATTGTAATTGGTTTTTATCCACCAGCTGTTTCCTCTTTAATCTGCCTAATCATTGTTTCCAAAGAGGAACCAGAAACTAGCTGATAATGTTGACCTATCACTGACAGCGGCTTCCATCACTTAGACATCAGGTATTTCACCTTCTCAGTCTGCTTTGTGTTTAAATCTCACACATCTTTCTCATTTAACTTCATTTAAAGAACACATCAAATACTAATAAACTGAATTTTCACATCTAATAAAACAGACAATCAGACAAACAGCGTATTTGCTTAGCAGAGATAGTTTGTATTGATTGCTAAAAGGCCATCTAGAGGTCTGTTGTAACCATTACAGCACATCTGCTCTGAGTAGCAGATAAGAAGACAGATTATTCTTCCACTACTGACATTCCAGACAAATTACCAAAGAGGTAGAAGACATAGGGCCATCCCAGATAGAAGCAGATTTCACCAGACAGAGGAAGGGCTACGACGGTACCCAGCTGGGCTCCTGGGATGGAAGAGAAAAAAAACAGGAAAGCATCAGTCATCAATTGCTGTGGAAATACTGCAGGACTATTAAAACATAGTCAACTACTAATGGTGATTGGATTACAGAGGTTTAAAATCAGGTATTTAAAGCAGGGGGTTAAGCAGGACTCTGAGCATTAATAAGGACAAATTGTTGTGATAAACTGTATAAAATCATTAATTAGCAACAGAAGTCCAGCGATCCTGAAAGGGTGATCAACCTGAATCACAGATACCGTTGCTTTCAGTGCACTATGCAGTAAACGACCTAATCAAATTATACTTCGCAATTGGATTTAGCTCTAAGGAAATTCTCGTGATTTCAGTTCAGAATCTCCATATCATCATAAACATCCGGACTTGGAGGAGACACAGCAGCGAATTCAGCCAAACTGAAGAGAGCAAACATGTAGATACGTTACAGCTGGAAGAGAACAGCGGCACTGTATGCTTTAGTGGTTTACAGCAGAGTTAAATGACACATGGACTGAACACAGAAACATGCTTTCAAGACTGAGATTATTAATCCAACCTCTGTTAGCTGATACATTAATGTAGAGAGCAGAAGGATAAGTCCAAAGTTTATTATGTGTTAAAAGAATTTTAAAGTCCAAGAGCTGCAAACGATACGTTTTAAAAATCTTTTTTAACATTACTTATGGTCCAAACACGGCTTCAGAAACACATTAATCCTGTATGGCTACTAACCGATGTATGAAATGGTGAGCAGTCTGCTTCTTTCCAGCGGGGGGGCCCATGCTCCCCACATGGTATACATCGCAGGAAACGTGACGCCCTGGATGCAAAAAAAAAAAAAAAAAAAAAAAAAGAATCAAATAAAACTGCTGAATTTTAGGAAACAAATAGAATTGGTTTCTTGTTTTTAAGTTTTTCATATACAAAGTGCAGAGAATAAGTATTTGTATCCTTTGTGGGACTTTGGATGATGTGATATGGCCTTACAACAGATTTTCAACTAGATCTGGACTTTGACTAGGCCACTATAATAGATGAACAAGCTTCAATCATATATCTTGCTTTACAAAAATTCCATTTCATCAGCTTCTAATAGGTTTCCTATTGGGATTTCTCTTCCCATTAACTCAGAACATTTCCCTTCTCCCTGTTTAAAAAGAAACCTTCCCACAGCATATTGGTGCCTCCACCGTGTAGAGATGATGCCTTCAGGGTGACATTCAGTTTCTGCCGCTCAAATAGTTTAACATGTGGTTTATACTGTGGTTTATCACACATAGATGGGTTCTGTTTAACCATAAAATGATTTCAGGCAGAACACAACTGCAATGGATAATTTTACAACAATGCACCAGTTTGAGTTTATCTCATAAAATGAACTGAAGCTGTTTTCTCGTGTAGCGGAGCATGAAAAAATGTAAGGGGTGTGAATACTTTTGCAGAGCCCTGCAAAGGTTTTAGTGAACTCCAGCTGTTAGTAAACATAAAAGACCATAAATCTGTTGAAGATTCACACGAGGGAGTTAAAGTGCTAATGGTAACAGGCTGACCATCATATTCACAGCGATTCTGAGTCGTCTCAAAGAGAAAAGAGTTTTTAACTCTTAGTGCTTTGCTCAGAGCCTCTCTAAGCAATGTTTTGACAGAAAGCGTTCCTCTCAGTGAGGAGGTGTGGTTTACCCTGTTGCTAGGTGGGAGCCTGTCCTCCAAGAGCTGTGATTGGCTAATTGGCTAATAATTGGGCTCAAATGTGGTTAATAAATGTGTGTCATTATGATAAAACATGATGATGAAGACTTATTGTACCTCATTTAGATCCTCATTATTTGAATTTGTTTTTTGTGTTTACTCGCTATACTCTTTATTCTCCTACCTTTTTTTTTTATTTAATATTAATGGGAACACAGCTGTCAGCATTTTACTTTGATTGCCTGCTTGAATGAAGATCTGTGTTTAGCAAAACAACTATTAAATGAAGAAAATCAAACTGATGAGAGGAGAAGAAGTCACAATTTGTTTCCTTTGGCCCGTTTCATGAATTTATTTTTTAATGATCCTGCTGAAGCAGAGCTGAGAAACAATTTCCATGTTCAAAAAAATTAAGATTTCTTATTCATTTAGTCAAATTTAAGATGAAACCCACTAGCTAAACAACAAAGAATGAAATTGCAGAATTCTTCTGTACACAAATAAAATCATTATTACTTCAGCGTTTGGTTGAGGTGCAGGAAACAATGCTGAGGATATAAACTCTGTCAGGATGCCTTCCTGCTGCACTGCTCCTACACTGACCCTAGCACCACAGTCAGAATCAGGGAAATTAAATAATAAAATTGTTTCACAGTACCCGCAGCTTTAGTTAATAGATATGTGTTTTTAAAAAGAAAGTTCTGTGTGGGAGTGTAAGAGAGAGGCCATTATTCCTCTTATTTGTGCAATAATAAACCCTGCGAAGAAAAACAGGCTAACCATGTGTTTGGCTCATTCAATGAGATGTTTCCAATTCTGCAAAGTATTAGTGACCCTAATTAGTTGACCTACCTCTCCGATCCCCTCCAGCACTCGCACAGCAATGAGGTAACCCGCACCCAGATCAGCAGCCAGAGGCGTGAGCAGCGTGAAGAGGGCGGTTCCCAGAATACCGAATCCCATCAGCCACTTCGCTCCACAGCGGCTAGCCAGGTAGCCCCCCGGGATCTGTGTCAGGATGTAGCCGTAGAAAAAGGAGCCGAGGATCCAACCCTGGGTCGCAGAATCCCAGTTGTACACGTTGGCCTGAAAGACGGGTTTTTTTAATCGACTTAATCAAAGCATTTAAACTCAGCGCATTCTTCTTTTTCTTAATTTTCCCCAAAAGAAAACCAGATTGCATAAACACACCATGGTACATTTTCTGTCTAGTCATGTAAAGGAGGAAACATACTTAACCAGAAATTCACTGGAATTATGTTGCAGCCACAAAGTTGACAAGAAGTGAAAAATGTCCCAGTTCCCTTCAGATGTGGTTAAAGTACCCACCGACTGGTTGTGCTTGGGCTGAATAGGATCGTCATGGGAGGCGCACACCAAGCCACTGTGGTTGTCGCTGGATTGATGGGTGTTGTTAAGCATGTCCACCATCGCCACGCTGAGGTTCACCCTCAAGGAGTAGACGACAAAGAAGCCATAGCTGGAGAGCAACGCCAAGCTGTAGCGCGACGAGCAACATGCTGGGGCTGAAGGACGAGGGAGGAAAAGAAGAGCAGAGGACCAACGCTCCGTTATTCACCAAAGATTCACTAGTGTTGCACAATTAGAAACAGAATATGATGTCTAGTAAGAATGATGGACAAAAAACTAAGGTTCATGCAAACTTTTTCTAGGAAAAAAGATTAAAGTTCAGATTTTTGAAATCAGCAATAAAGAATTAGCAATTTATATAACTTTTTTCTCTTTTTTTTCACTTCTAAAAAATTTTCCCTACTCTTTAGCATTTTAAGAAGATTGTAGTGGAAAAGGTATTCAACTATTCATCCTAGTTAAATAAACTCAGTCGGCACTTTATCATATCTTTGCAAAGAGAGAACAGTTCATTATACGGCCCTTATGCACAGTATTTAGCTCTGTTCCAATCCTTCAGCCACTTTTGGTCACTTTTCCCTCTCACCACATACTTTTCTGATCACCATATTTTTTTCTCAACATGCTTTTGCTTTTTAATTTGAACCTGTTTCTCTGAGGGGCTGAGGTGATTTCCTGGAACTTTGCCTTTCTTCTAGTGTTTAAGAACTGCCAATCTGTCCCATTATCTACAGGTAATTTACCAATTTCCTAAATGCACACCAATCCTCTGGGGCCGACCTGGATAACTGGGGGGATCCCACTCTAGATTACCGACGTCTCAGTAAAAATAAGTACCTTCTGGTGGCACCTAGAACCTTCCTCTCAGTGCTTAGAGAGAGCCCCCACGTTCCTATGCAAGGGTCTTTCGGTTCCCAAGTGGAAAAAAACTAAATCTACCTTTTGTCCCCAGCAAAAACTGTTCTGTTACCTCTACCGTATATTAATTTTAAATCTAAAACTAGTTGAGTCATGCCAACTGAAGATTTCTCATAGTCTCAAAAACATCAGTTGGTAATCTCCTGCTGACCCCTGGAAACATTAAGTCAGAACTCCTCCATCTTTTACGGTTGAGGCCAGGAATTAATCGCAGGTTAATCAGACAATTCTGTCATAACTAAAATATCTAGTCGAGGAGATCCTCGACGTGACAGCGCCAAATTGTTTTTCTGTAATTTTAATTCATTTTTAATTTCACCTTATTTTATGCACCACTTTCTTTCTTTAATAATTTAATAGTTATAGCAAGAGTTATTAATTTCCTGTAAGACTTTAGAGTTTTATTTCTTTAAAAGCACCATTGAAATTAAAATTCATTATCATTACTTAGTACAGTGTAATTATGTGTAATGTAAGGTTTAAACACTGCTTTTTGCCTTCAGTGTGTGCATCCACCCAAGTTAAAAATATTGAGGGTGGATGCCATTCCTTCACCTTTAATTAATTACTTGTAGTTTTAAAATGGAAATAAAAAGCTGATGTCTCTACTAAAGTTACTTGGCTATGGCTGCAATATCAAAACGATCCTTCCACTGTTTCCTAAACATTTTAATTCAAACAACAAATGTAAAATAAGTTGAAGGTTTTAAAAAATTCCATTGAAATAAACCCTTTTAGTCCGCTAAATTACCTCAGTAGTTCAATGTGATATATTTAAGATCAGACCAATAATTATATCAAGGAAAACAAGGGCTTGGTATAATAATTAACCAAAAACAACAAAAGAGGCTCGTTTAACAGAATGATAACCTGACAAACAGCAGCCAATCGTTATTTGTTTTAGATAAAATGTTGGTTTAAAGACAAATCCCTTAGAAGAAAGACACAAATAAAGCTTTAAGCGGAACTAATTCCTGTTTGTCAAACAATTATACAGAGAATCAATTATACAGAGACTTAAAATGCAGAGATTTCTAGAATTAAATGCATATATATATGTTCTTCCAGGTGTTTTTTTTTTTCTGCTGTAAATTAATTTTCCCTTTTAATTCGAATGTGTTCATGTCTCTAGAATGCAGAAGTCATTTTTAATGCTGCAGTTCATTCATAGTCAAACTGCACTGCCAGATAAACCTCCTTATAAGGCGCAGGTATGAAATACTCTGCTACTTTATCAAGATCTGCATTAAAATTAGAAAGCACCACCTCCCCAAATAAAATGTACAATATCAGGACACAGTTTGCAAAGAAATCCACTTTAAAAGCTGCAGTTTGTGTTTCTCATGTCTGCAGCTGAGCTGCTGTGTTTCCTGTCTGCAGGTGTGTAAATAATGAGGATCAGTTAAACCTGTTTTATGACAGCTGACTGACTCTTAGCACAGCTGGTGCTGGAAAAACAAAAAACACCTGAGCTTCGATTAATGAATCCATGAAAAGTTGGCAACGCCAACAACTGGTGCCGAGGAGGGACAATCTGTTGGCTTTTATCCCAATAATGCAAAAGATAAACGCCCTCTGATTATAAGCAGATTTTAAAAATACCTGTTAGATAAACGGAGAGTTATGTCTACTGCTTCCTTAAAAAAAAAAAGAAAGAAAAAGAACCGGACCTACGACTTAAATATCTGTTAGAAGAAGCTTCATGATGTTAGCTTTTTAACAGCAGCAGAGTTGTTTTACCTCTCTGGATTTTCCCTTCCTGTTTTCGCCGAAGGAGCGGTTTCTGCTGCTCGTCTCCATCGCTGTCAGACTCGTACCGCTCCATGTTTTCAGCAGAAGGCGACTAGAAGAGGAGAAACCAGCAGGTAGACGCAAACATCGCTGGAGACAATCAGATAAGCGGAAGTTTAACGACCAATACAAACGGAGTCACGTGATCCCAGTCAGCGGACCCGGAAGCGGTGGCTTTGGTATGGCAAGCAAATTTACCATGTAATAGGCTCTTAATAAAACAGTGCCGTGAAAAAAAAAATAGAATCCCTGCCATAATTTTTTCTACGGAGCCCCTCTGATGACATGGTCAAAAAAATGTCTAATTGTGGCCACGAAGTAGTATTTCGTGTGCACGAAATACTACTTTGTGTTTACGAAATACTACTTCGTGGCCACAATTAAAAAATTTTTTTGACTGTCATCAGAGGGGCTCCGTATTTTTCTTAATTTCTTTGCTTTTTTTTTTTGTTACATTTGCTAATGAGGTTCAGTAAAAAAAAAAAAATAAACAAGGAAAGTAGTTTATCCAAACTAACCCCCCACTGTAATAATGATAATATGGACTCCGCCAGTGCTAAACTCCTCCGAATAGAAGAATAGAATAGAACGTTGTTGATCTCACAATGGAGAAATGCACTACCTTACCTTTTTTTTTTTTTTTTTTTTTACAGTGTCCTGTCTGGCAATGGGGCAATAAGATTAAGATAATAAGATAATTGTCTCAATTGCTTTCACAAGTGGAGCAGTAGGGCTATCTCCGTAGTGTTCCGCTTGATTTATGCATATAAAAAGCTTTATTATTATTCATGCAGGCAGTATTGCAGATTATATGGACACTGCAATCTAAGTAGGACAGGAAAGAAAAAACAGAAAAACTTTCAGTCTAGAAAACTCTTTCCAGATGTTCAGTGAGAATCTATGAATGATCGAATGTGGATCTAAATGACTGATGATGATAAATAGAATCCCCCTTTGTGTAATCAAGTCTCCGTATAAATGCAGCTGCCCTGTGATAGTCTCAGAGGTCTGCTTAAAGCGCAGAGAGCATCATGTAGAACAACGAAAACAGCAGGCAGGTCTGAGATACTGTTTTGGAGAATTCAAAGCTGGATTTGGATACAAAAATATTTCTCAAGCCTTAAGCATTACAACGAGCTTTGTGCAAAAGATAATATTAAAATGAAAGGAGCACCAGACACTTGCAAATCTACAAAGACCCATGGGTGAAGACTGATCAGAGATGCAGCCAAGTGTCATGAAGCGTTGGTTTCACTAGCCCATATGCAGACTCACAGACACAGAGGGAGGATAAAAGTCCAATATTTATTGGAAACCAGAAGCAGCTGCAGGTTCAAGGCTCAGACAGGCATGGTGGCACAGGTAAGACACACGATCCAGCACAGAGAGAAATTCACATACAGCTTATATAGGGAGCTTCCTTAATCAGCAGAATATCAAACAGCTGATCAAGCTAAGTCCAAGCTCCCCAGGCTTGGATCCACGGCGCCCTCTGGTGGGCAAAGTCCCGGATCCTGACACCAAGAGGCCCATGATCACTCTGGATGAACTGCAGAGATCTAGAGCTAAGGTGTGAGACTCTGTCAATGGGAAAACAATTAGTCGTATAATGCAGAAAGCTGGCCTTTATGGAAGAAAGCCATTCCTTAAAGATATCCGTTAAAAAGATTTGTTTAAAGTTTGCCACAAGCCACCTGGGAGACACAGCAAACGTGTGGAAGAAGGAGCTCCAGTCAGATTAAACCAAATTTAACTTTTTGGCAACAATGAAAAATGTTATGCTTGGCATGGAAAGTACCCTGAACTCACCATCCCGGTCAGACACGGTGGTGGCAGCATCATGGTTTGGGCCTGCTTTTCTTCAGCAGGGACAGGGATGGTTAAAATAGACGGTAAGAAGGACGGAGGCACATACAGGACCATTCTGGAAAGAAACCAGTTGGAGTCTGGAAAATACCTGAAACTGGGATGGAGCTTTATCCTCCAACAAGACAATGATCCAAAACATAAAGCTAAATCTACAATGGAATGGTTCACAAAGAAACATATCCAGGTGTTAGAATGGCCACGTCAAAGTCCAGACCTGAATCTAATCGATAATCTCTGGAAAGAACTAAAAACTGTTGTTAACAAACGCTCTCCATTCAACCTCACTCTTGCTGTTTTGCAGGAAGAATGAGCAGAAATGTCAGTCTTTCAATGTGCAAAACTGAAAGAGACATAATCCAAGTGACTGTAAACACAGCAAAAGTTGCTGCTACAAAGTATTAACTTGAAAGGGCCGGATAATTTTGCACACCCAATTTTACCATTACCATTACCATGTATGTCGACTCACTGAAAGTTAATTTAAAATAACAAAATGTTTTACATTAATGTAGTGATACTTTTAATCATTCAGTAGATATATATCAATATAGACTGATGTATTGTTTTACTATTTTCATCCAAATGCAGACTGAAGAGTTTAACCGAATTATCAAAAAAGGAGACTGCTAGCAGATGAACTTTAAAAATGTGAATTTATTGGAAAACTGATTTTTTAAGCACCATGGGCATGTAATTCAAATTGCATTTTCCCTGAACTCAATTACTGAAAAAAAGACAAGTTTTGGTTTGTTTTGTACAGAGAAATGAAGAGCGCATACTTCTTTTACATACTCACATGCAACGACAGAATCAGATGATGTGTGGGAATTACGTAACCTTAAAACACAGGTTTGTTGTTAAGTTGAGGAGCAGCTGAGCTGTCTCTGGGGCTTTATTGTCTGGGGGAACCAAAAAGAGACGCATCCAGTGAGTAAGACGAGAGAAAGACAGAAAGGTGGTGAAAAACCAAAAGATAAACAGTGAGCTGTGAGCTATAGGCCAAATTCTCACCGCATGTTCAAGTGCATAAACATAAACTCACATATGTATTAAATGGTCAATTCTTTATTTAAACATTTACTTTAATAGTAATTAAATTTAATAAACCTCAGCTGTTCTGTAAAGAGTTCTGTGATTTTGTTGAATAAAATGGAGAAAACCTAAGTGTAGAAATCCAGAAAGAAAGCAAGCAGCAGAAAGCAGCAGAGGAGTTTTACAATGAAGGGAGGTAAACCAGGAGAATAAACACAGATAAAGGGAGGGTGATTTGTGTATGGAAGAGCATGTTAGTCCATTACATTAGTTAACAGCTGTGGAGGAGCATGAACTGAGGCAGGGACAGAGGAAAAGTAACAAAGGAGCAATAACCAGAGAGAAAAACCCAGGAATTCGTAGAACAGTCACTAACATGAGTAATTGAACACAACTAAAAAACTTCTACACAGTGCATACAAGAGACAAAAAAATCTTTATTATCAGAAAAACAATAACATGTTGCAGAGACTTCAAATTGACAAGTGTCACAAATATAAAAATAGTATTTAAAACACTTTTAGACATATGAGATATTCAAAATATTTGGTGCGTATGTCAAAGCGCAGCTAGTCCAAGTCTCGCATTTGCGTGTATTTGTGATATTGTGTGAATGTTAAACTGATTATGGATAAACATTAAAGCAGAGAGTGGTCAGATGATTTGGCAGAGCACTGTTCTGATCAATGGAACAACTGCAAACCAACTAAGATATGGTAAGGCCTTTGCCCTAATAAACAGGCCCAACGAGCAGAGCTTTAATAGGAGATCAGCCATATTTGGCAGTTAACATGGCAGTGGCAGTATCATGTCATATGGGTTTAGGTTGTGTGACTGTGGCAGACCTTCACTTTGCAACAGGGCAGTTATAGAAGGCTTAAACTTAAAGAACTTGTGGCAAAAAAAGAAAACTTCTGTTCACTGATACTATCTGCACTCTTTGCAAAGAGGAATCTGAAAACATTCAATGAAGAAAAAGAAACAATCAGAAATATGCTGTAAAAGACTTACAACTATGACTCTTCCAAGAAGCAGTTGAATGGATTGATGTGTCCACCACTGTAACACTAACAAACCAAAAAAAAAAATGGTTTAAACTGATGCACATCTTCTTATCGTTGATTTTAAGCAAATATGCCATTCAATATGCCACTCAAAGACAAACATTTTTTTGTGGCAATGTGACAAAATTTGAAATGGTTTAATGGGAAGTGCTAGTTTTAAAAGTCCTGCAAATAGCCAGAAAATCCCTTCTTTTGAATTGAAATCCAGTCATTATTTGGTCAGAGTGGGCATTCACGCCCCTATCTTATTAGTCAGATGACTGAGCCGAAGGTAAATGGAGTGATCCCTTCAAATCGTTTTAACAATGAAACAACACAATCTTTTGATTGCCACCTTTCACAGGTTAGAGTAAATAATCTAAACAGACAGAAGGATTAGATTAAACAAAACATGAAACAGTAATGTAAACTGCATAAGTGGTCAGCACCTCAGGATTTTTACAGCTGGAAAGATTTGTTGCAAACCCAGTTAAGTGTATGACTCCCCTCACTATCCTCTGCAGGGCCCTCTTACCACAGAGAGTTGTGCATATGTGCAATTGGAAGACTTTCCCTGTCAGCTCCACATATGCATGACAGACGGTCCATCAAGACATGCCCCTGACACTGCGGCTTGATTCAGCCTCCAATTGACACTTTACAAGACCACTACAATAGCTGGATTTTCATCCACCCTGCACAGCTGAGTAAATGATCCCCAATAACAACCGGTCACGCCTCCTTAAATCTAATGAAAAAGCAACCGTTTATGAGTGTATGAAGAACAAACGTCTCCCTCTCCCCTTCTGATCTTTTATCCTTTATCCATTCAGTCGGCTGAAGACAAGGAGCTGTTTGTACAAAACGGGAATCACAGGACTCACATGCTTTAGTAAGGAGAAACTGAGAGATTGCAGCAGATGATAGACTTCCTCAGAAGAAAGGAAAGGGGCTGAGGAGCACGGAGTAAGTTTTACTTGCTGGAGGAGGACTTCAGAGCTGTGTCAGGCAAGCCAGGCTGAAAAGGACTAACAAAACATGGAGAATGATGGATCACAGTCTGAGGAGAAGGTTGAGGACATGCCAGAAGGTAAACATTTATCTAAATCAACATTTAGAACCAATGTTGGTACCTAAAATTAAATCATACTTGAAATAATGGACTCCTTGGGCCACAAAATTTTTTAATTACTAAAAAAATAAAAGCTCCAACCTTTCTTTTGCCAGTCATTGGATTATGATGCTTATAGATAAAAGCAGTCAACATATGAAAGATCTGTACTATTCCAAAAACAGTAGCTATGCCAGATAGTTAAAGATCTTTTTGATTGGGAATCGCTCCATTTAGTGGGCAAAGAGAACACAAGATGTCTAATTTCAAATTAAAATCAAAACAGACAAAAAACGGTTGTATATCTCTTTATATAATTTCTTCCCATTAAAGGGGAATATGTAAGTTTAAAACTCTCTTTTGCTCTTGCAGATAAGAAGATGTGAGACAATGTTCCTCTTTATTCTGCTGTCTGAAACAAAACAAATTGATTATTCAAATGATCAATTTGTTAGAAAAACAAGACAATAAAACAAACCCGTATTCTTTTTAATCAGTCATTGTCAAACTTTATGTAAAAATAGTAGAATTTAATATTGGAGTAATCATAGATATATCCAAATATGGAAAAACGATAACCTGGTAATGTTCTTGTAACAAGATTTTAACTCTAGAAGAAAGGATTTTAGACGTAAGAAAGGATGCTAGCATAATATACAGCTGCCTAAAACACAGAATACTCCCAGCATTTATTAGCTTTTAGTTGTTATTGAATGCCTGTTTTAAACTTTACTTAAGGAATTCTATAAACATAATTTAAAAAATGTATTAGATTTATATTTAGAGGCTGTCACACCATTGTCTGCTGTAGTCTTATGTTGGATGAATTTACATGTATTTTGAAGGCTAAGGTTCTGGTATATTTAAGGTAGTCACAGTCTTCAGCTAAAACGATTGGTGTCTATACCAAGAGTTTGTAAAGAGTCTGAAGGGGTGTTTAAATTAACCACATATAACAGCTAGAATAGCTCACTCATTAAAATGAAGGCTATGGGTCTCAGAGGTTTTTGAATTATCTTTTATTGACTTGGAGGCAGATTAATCTATAGAGGATTCACCAATATGATTTGGATAAAGATGCACATAAAGTTTATGGTTGGGGTTAAAAAGGTATCTTGAATCAAAACACGATATGAAGAAACATCTTTTTTAAAATTCACACCATTTTTCCTGCTTCCTGGATTACCAATAAAAATAATTTTATTAGTTTGACATTCTTGGGCCATTTCAGGACAGTAGCCTGCTGCGACGTCTTGACGCCAGTTCTCCCCAACTGAAGTGAAACACACAACCCTAAGGAAATTCCACACGTTGCTTTCCGTCCGACAAAAACGCTTGATTGTTGAAAAGTCGACACGCTTCCTTTTGCTCGCTCAAAGCCACACAGTATGCTGTGCTAGCGGGGATAGTCAATTATGGATGATAATATATGTGACATGCGTATTTGAGTTGACCCTCTGCAGTTTTGACAGTAGCCTCAGACTGTGTTGTAACATTTTCAACAACAAAGAGCAGCACTGTGTTTGTGGAGAACCAGAAATCAATCCTACATAATTGGCATTTAAACATCAAAATCAAAAGTCACTTTGTACAGAAAAATGTGTGAACGTTTAGATTTAGTTAGAAGTCACAGTCTTTTTGTGCATATTCTAATGAATAAAAATAATTAAAACAGAAACACAGAAAAAAAATCTTTGGGAACATTTCATCTCTCAGGCGGATGTCTAAATACCTTTCTCATGACTGGGAAGGCAAATGATCTGGAATATTTCTCATGAACTAATAAGTCATTTTACCGCATGCAGACCATTAAAATCTACAATGTGTTGATCTGATTTAATAACCAATATATTCCTTGGGCTGTGGCTGACTGAGGCAAAACTTCAGGCACCAACAGATAAAAACATTTACATTAGTAGATTTAGAGATAAACATGATTTAGTTGTTCAAATTAGGTTCTTTTCAGATGTATCTGATTCTAATGTTATTTATTGTGTTATTTATTCTTTTATTCCATATAATTTTTTTAAAAGAATCATACCCTGTTATTTTACTTTTACAATCCTTCTGAAATTGACTTTAAATTCATGTTTAATCATTTAAAGCAAAAGAAAAGATTGTTTTTTATTGATTGCTTTATAAACAGCTGATTAATGTGCAGCATATTAATGAAATCAGGTGCATTTTTGATGCAGTCTAATGACTACATTTATGAAATTTGACGTTGCATAGTTTAATTTGAAAAAACCTACAGGGGAGGTTTAGCCCCCTTAGTATTCAATGAGAAATCGCCACTGCTTGTATGAATGAACAGTTATGTTTTTTTTCAATGCTTATGCTTTATGCTTAAAGCAGTTATTCAAGATTTTCGTTGGAAATTCTCCAACGAAGAATTCTGATTTCATGAGCAGGCATTCCATTTAAGTTTTCATTTCTCAACCCAAAAGTAGAAATTAAAACTTGAGTTCATGTTACTGACCCTGATCAAGTTTTAAAAGGCTGCTAAGATTCTAAATGTTTATTTCATAAAACCTGTGACTGCCTTTCATGCAGCTACATGCTGCATCTCCAGTTTTTATGACTGGGCTGTTTAATGAAATGATCTCTCTCTTCCAGATGCAGCAGAAGTGGTGGAGGCAGCTCCCGAGGAAAATTCTCAGGTAAATATGTGGAAAATATATCTGGGCGAAAAGTAAGAAGAAAAGCTAGATATTGAAATGAACAAATTACTGTATTTAATCTTTTTATGAAGTTAGGTCTTTTTAAAGAAACCTTTGTCAAATTTCTTCTTTTTACCACTGGTGACCTCTTAAAGCTACAAAACCTTTTATGCACATTAGAAGTGACCAGTTCATGCAAACCAAACATTTTAAGTCTCTGAAAATTAATAAGGGACGACTCCTGGCCTGCTACTACTGTCAGAAACTCTAAGAATATTTTTGGATTGATGAGCAGATTTCATTCAATACCAGGGTGTGAAACTAAGTGACAGAAAATTTGTGTTGTTTATTATCAAGGTTTTAGAAACCAACTTAAAGTAAAAAAAATTATCTATGCTGCTGTACCATAAAAGAATCACAAGATATAAAAAAATAACAAAGAAATCAACATGTTTGACTGAGCCACTGATAAAAATGAAATAATAAAAGCCTACAGTAAGTAGCTCTACAATGCAGTGAAAGGGAAAATGAAACATCCGCTTTTTTCTACCCATTGCTTTGAGTTTATTGGCACTCCTCCTCACCAGAGATAAATAATACACATCAAGGTATATGAATAATTCAGTGTAAACTCCTCGGGTCTGCCGCCTCCAGGTAGATCAGCTAAAAAATATCGATGTCAGCTCTCAGAAAGTAGAAGGAAGAAAAAAAAAGGCAAACAGGACAAATGTTATATTAAGCCTCCTGCCTGATGCCTTTCACATGACTAGGAAAATGAACAACACAGAGAGATAGAAAGATAGAAGGAAGAAAAGAAAGCTGCATGGCCCACGTAACGTTCCCATGAGCTGATTCAGTTATCCCCACCAAATAAATTTAATCAGTGATACATGAGAAAACTAAGAAATGAGAAGGAGAAGAGCAAGTGGATTCAAAGTTCATTGGATGAGTTGGAATTACTGCAGGAACCACTGGCTTTGAATAAAGGAAGGCTGTTGATACCTAAAGTCTGTTGTTAGACTGGAAAGACTGAATGAATGCAGATAGAATCTGAATGGACCTTGCACACAGTAGGGAAAATCCCCAGATATGTATTAAGAAAACACAGTTAGAGGGGTTCTGAATTAGAAAATAAAGAGTAGAAAATGAACAGATGGAAACACTGCATTACAGAAAAATAAAACGTTTTATAACTAGGTATTGTCACAGTTTTGCACTTTTTAGTTATGTTTAAGTTTTCTTTTTGAGTTTTTAATGATTTCATTTATTTTTTTTGTTGTTTTTTGGTTGTAATTTGTGTTTAATGTATTTCTTGTTTACCCTCTGTTGCCCTCTTGTGTCAGTCTCCTTTCGCCTAACTCCCTTCAAGATCCTTCTTTCCACACCTGCTACCAATTAATTAATTACTCCAGTCTGTTCTGTTTGCCATATACACCTTTTCAGTTACTGTTTGCTGGTTTCTCAGTGTTCCTTTGCGCTTAAAGGTGTTTTTCCCCTGATGTCTCCTGGTTCTTTTGGTTTTCTGTATTTTGTTTTGGGACTTTTTCTTCTGTTGTCCTTTGGATCTGCATTAAATCTTCATGCATCCAGCTCAGCTTCTATCTTTGCATTTGGATCCTCTAAAAAGCAAACAAACTGTGCAACCTGACAGGTATATACAAACTAATAAAAAAAAATTAAATTATTGAGAACACAG
The DNA here is from genome assembly GCF_016077235.1 of Cyprinodon tularosa. NCBI lineage: Eukaryota > Metazoa > Chordata > Actinopteri > Cyprinodontiformes > Cyprinodontidae > Cyprinodon > Cyprinodon tularosa. The sequence continues at coordinate 259,004 of NW_024039603.1, forward strand.
TGAACACATTTTGTTAGACAAGAAAATTAATAGAATTTACAAGACAAAACATTTTGAAAACCATCAAAGAATCCAAATCTTTTCAAAATGTCTGGAACAAATGGTGGTTCTTACATAAATGATGCCATGGGCGAGCCCTTCTTTTGGGCCCCCGACATTCCCCTGAAACGTTTTCACAAGGTGAAAGGGACATTAAGAACTTCATATGTTTTTTCAAATTATAGAGATACATTTTTCACCCATCTTTCTTGAAAATAGAGTTGGTTTCACAAAATAGTTGTGAAGAAGGTAAATAGTTACAGGGCTAAGTTCAGTCTCTGGAACAATATATATTATGGGGCACCTTAAATATAATGATCAAAATAAACAGCTGAATCATTTGATCATGGTCTCTTTTTTGACATATCCACAAGCTGGTGTCTTAAACAGGAGTATGTACACCTCTGAAAGCTGGGAAATTGTAATAACAATAAGAAAGCACTGGAAATGTTCCCTGTGGCGTTTGGACAAATAGGACTACAGTTAAAATATTTAACCCCTATATTTAAGAACGGAACAAATCAGTTGATTTCTGGCCTTTGGAACTTGAGATGGTATATTGCTGTCTAGTCTGCTTAAAAAACACAGAAATTGATCATTGATTCAACATTAATCAATGTACTTTTAAAAAGAAATCAACTTTAAAACATCAGCCTTGATTTACAGATGTGCTTTTGCATTGTAGGTAATCCTGGCACAAGCCTGAACTCCTCCCTCTAGTGATTGGTCTGATCTGTTTTAGACCAAAGTCTGAGTCATAAACATAGACCGTTTTTCACTATGTGTAGTGTGATGTCACTACTCGATGTGCTCCATCAGCTACTTTCTGAAAGTGCAATCAAATATACATACGGGTCGCCCTTGATTTCATTTTGTTAAAAACATCTAAGTTCAAATTTTCCCACTCCAAAAACAGTAAACGTCTAAGCTTTAACATGTTAAAGGTTAATAATGTATTTCCTGAGAAAATAAATGCCTTAAAATCCTTTCTGTTATATCGCCACTACGCTACTTCTGGGAGCTAACGTTTTCAGCTTTGGATTTAAACATAAATCCAGTCTGTTTTTAGTTTTATGTTTTCCTTTTGTGTTAACCTGATAGTACAGTATATTGTGCCTATTCTAATAAAAAAAAAAAAAAAAAAAAGATAAACATAGTCTAATCATATTTTGCCCGACTACTCTAAGCATGTACGATGATGTCAGACAAGCGGTTTAAAGAAGAAAATGTAAAAAGCATTACATTTTCTCAGAAAAGTCATGAAAAATGCTTTAAAGATTTGTATTAGCATTCTTTAGTGATTTAAGGATAAAAATAAGTACTTTTAGTACCATGATTTATGGCGACCTGGATGAATATCTGCTTACACATGCTCAAATGAGCCAATGGTATTGATTGTGCTTCCGGTACGGATCAGGTGATCACATTGCGTTTTGGTGTGCTTGTGAAACGTCGTCAGCCTTAGCCCTACTGCTGTTTTAATTCACAAGAACACAAGGCTGTGTCCGAATGTATAGGGCTCTATATAGTGGTTATGCCATTTAAAACAGGTGTTTGAACATCTAGTGGATAATGAAATAGTGGACTAGAAATTTCTCTCAATGCACATTGAAAAATAGTGATCATCCATTATGGCAAAGCATTATGGGATTTGCTGTCACAGTGGCCAGCTGTGGCTATCCAACAGGGGTGAAAAATAACAAAGGTGCGTGCAGGGAGGTGGAGTCACGTGACCAAAAGGGAGCAAAAAGTAGTGATCATCTGTCCTAACAGTCAGTAGACTGAGTTCACTATAACGCCCACTACAGTGGGTATGGAAAGTATTCAGACCTCTTTAAAATTTTCACTCTTTGTTTCATTGCAGTCATTTGCTAAAATCAATAAAGTTAATTTTATTTCTCATTAATGAACACTCAGCACCCCATTTTGACAGAAAAAAATAGAAATGCAGAAAGTTTTGCTAGCTGTCCAGCTGTGTTTAACTAAACTGATTGAACTTGATTAGAAAAGGCACACACCTGTCTATATAAGACCTTACAGCTCACAGTGCATGTCAGAGCAAATGAGAATCATGAGGTCGAAGGAACTATCCAAGGAGCTCAGAAACAGAATTTTGGCAAGGCACGGATCTGGCCAAGGTTACAAAATAATTTCTGCAGCACTCAATGTTCCTAAGAGCAGAGTGGTCTCTATAATCCTTAAATGGAAGAAGTTTGGGACAACCAGATCTCTTCATGGACCTGCCCGTCCAGCCAAACTGAACAATCGTGGGAGAAGAGCCTTGGTGACAAACAGAGATGGGAATTAACGAAGTACAAATACTTCGTTACTGTACTCAAGTAGATTTTTCTGATATTTTTACTTTACTTTACTACTTATTTTTATGGCGACTTTTTATTTCTACTCCTTACATTTTTACACAAATATCTGTACTTTCTACTCCTTACTAGGGTGGCCAGATGTCCGGCTTCAGGGCGGACAGTCCGGATTTTCATTGCACTGTCCGGCGTCCGGCGCTGCACCCAGCCGGACGTGTATTTGTCCTCCTTTACCCCCAGATTCCACATACTCCGTCAGCGCTCCGCCCCGCTCACGTACGTCGTGCAGAGTACTTGTCTGTCATGTAGCTGTTCCACATCCTCCGCTCGTCACCGCCCACGTACGTCTTCTCCGTCCTTCACCGTCAAAATACGGAGCTGAGCTATTTTTTGCTCCCCTCCGGTCCGTCCAGATCAAGACCTGCTATTGCAATCACACCAAACAGTAAAAAGAATGTAGAGAAGACCCGGTTTGTCAAATTAAATTATAGTAAAAACAGATCGGTAACTAGAAATTAGAGCATAGTTCGTATATATTCCCAAAAACTAAGAGCAATTAATTAAATAAGTTGATGCAGACTATTGGTGCTTCAACAGACCAGGAAGAGGTTGTGAGATTCTAGAGCGCATCTCACAACTTTAAAAGAAAATTCTTATTGCAGGAATGGATGAAGAGATGATGAGTTTGGAAGCAGAGAATAAACAGAGTTCATACAAACTATGTATGATCCTGTTATCCCTGTTACAAAAATCCACAACAGACAGAAAATATTTGGGCAGAAACTGAACATCTGCTGGATGATGATGGGGATTTTTTTAATATGTCAGATTAAATTAAGTGTTCACAGGTTTTATACAGGAATGAGGAACTCTAATTTAATGCTCTTTTAATGCTATTAGAAATAATTTTAATGCCATCAACAAGTATCATGTACACAAGTTATTAGTTTACATGAAATAAGGAGCTGTAAGCACAGTTCCATGACTCAAGTTTATATATATATACAGTATATATATCAGTGGCGGCTGGTGAAAACTATTTTTGGTGGGGCTGATATAGCCTAGTGTATGTCTCCAACTAATCCGGAATAAGAATTCAAATAAACAATTGGACAATACATACAATCTAACAGTAATGATTTAATTTACTATATAATAACAGTAACAGTGATGATTTGGGTCACTGTGACGGGGTTCTTTGGCCTCCAAGAATCCAGGCTCAGTCGGGTTACCGGTGTTGGTGATTTATTGAGCTCAAAAACTCAAAACAGGGTGCAAAAGAAACTAAACATGTACAAGATACTCTGGGCCTCAGCCTCCCTCCAGTTACCAGCAATGTAACAAAGAAACAGAAAACAAAAATTGCCGCTTTTCTTCCCACAGCCCTCATTAAATAGTTTAAGCCCCTCACCTCAGGCTCTCTTATTTCTGATTTCTTCTCATTAATCAGTTTTGTCCATATATTACCTCCACAAACAATTGATGTACAAAAACAAATAATTTTTACAACTTAATTCTTTTACACAGATTCATTGACTTATTCAATTACACCAAACTGGGTTTGAACCCAGCAAAGACGCAGCCAGACTGAAGATGACAAGTCCCCGTAGCATAAACACGTACACACCCACACCCCCCACACACACACACACACACACACACACACACACACACACACACACACACACACACACACACACACACACACACACACACACACACACACACACACACACACACACGGCTAACCCCACTGAAATATTAAGTGTGCACCCTCAATATGCCAGCAGGTAACCAGGAACAGCTTGTGTGTTTTAAGTTCATGGAGCTACTGGTCTCAGCGCGAGTGTATTGGTCCTCACAAGCACAGTATAACAGGAATGTGTGTGTGGCGCGCAAAGTTAGAGAGGTTGTTTTAAGCGACGAGGTGGATTCGTCACAGTCACAATAACCATGACATGAAATGTTCATATCCTACAACAGGGATGTTCTTCTGGCAAACGGGTAGATAAATAAGGATCTCACCGAATTTGGTGGAAGCTGCATCTCGTTCGTTACATTCGCCATCTTCCCTTTAATTGTCTGCACCTGCGCTTGGGTTCAGAAGCCTGTTAAAGCGCAGTATTTTCAGCGCCCCAAGACCATAAAGTTCTGAGACGCTGATTGGCCATTAAATTCACCTAGCAATAGTACATGATTGACAGATTCTCTGCAAATGTGGGGCTGTCTGATCACAGCCCCCAGAACAGAGACGGTAGGAGTCTGTCTGTGGAAATCCACAAATTAATGACAGTAGATAGGGAAATGTAGTTTATATAATTTGTTTTGCTTATAGGTACACAGTCTAGAGAGTAAAAGTGACATTTATGAGTTAATTTCTAAAAATATATTTTACGTTTCTCTCTTCTTATCAGGGAGGGTGGTGCCCCAGCGCCCCCTATGGGCCGGCCGCCACTGAGATATATATATATATATATATATATATATATATATATATATATATATATATATATATATATATATATATATATATATATATATATATATGGATAGATAGAGAACATGGTGAAATCATCTTTACTCTCAACAGGCTGCAGCCATGTCATGAATTCCTCTTTTCCAGCCACTTTTTGCAGTTTGCATCGTCCTATTCTCTAGCTCTTTCTCGAGCTTCTTTTCCAAACAACTGCTTTATGATCAATTGCAGCAGTTCTGCGCAAATTAATCGTGTTAAAAATGGTCACTTTTTAAACACCACAATGTATTAAATAAATACAAATGCTGGGAACCAATTCTTTTTTACATTTCTTTAATATTTTGTTCTATTCAGCTACACAAGCATCCTCTTTAAACTACTAAGAATTGTGCTATAAATGTGACTTTACCCGATTCTTATGTACACCTTAGTAATTTATTGATATGCCGCACAATGTCCTCCTTTTTGGTGCTATAGAAATGGCCACCCTACTCCTTACATTTTTAAAAATTGGCTCGTTACTTTAGTTTTGAATCATTTCAATGGAGTTACCGTTATTATTTTTCACGTCATCAATACCAAATTCAATCTAATTAGATGGGAATCTACGTTGCATTTGACGCACCACTACAAGATGAATCGACAGATTCGGCGGTATTCATTCGCGGGAAATCATTGCAGCTTGGTGGCAGTGGCGTTAGCATAGTAGCATGGACGACGAGATGATTGAAAATTAACACAACAGAGATCTAGTCCTATTGGCAGACATCCATTTAAAATGTAGGCAATGGCATGAAAAAAGTGGTTTCTACTTTTACTTTTATACTTTAAGTAAATTTACAATCCTGTACTTTGTTACTTTTACTTGAGTAAAGAAGTTTAATCAGTACTTCCACTTTTACCAGAGTATTTTTTAACACAAGTATCTGTACTTTTACTCAAGTACGGAAAGTGAGTACTTTTGCCATCTCTGATGACAAAGGTAAAGAAGAACCCAAAGATCACTGACTGAGCTCAACAGATGCAGTAGGGATATAGGAGAAAGTTCCTCAAAGTCAACTATCACTGCAGCGCTTCACCAGTCGGGGCTTTATGGCAGAGTGGCTCGCTGGAAGCCTCTTCTTAGTGCAAGACGAAAGCCCGCACAAAGTTTGCCAAAAAACACATGAAGGACTCCGACATTATGAGAAAGAAGATTTTCTGGTCTGATGAGACCATGATTGAACTTTTTGCCATTAATTTTAAGTGATATGTGTGGTGAAAACCAGGCACTGCTCATCACCTGCCCAATACAATCTCAACAGGTGGTGGCAGCATCATGCTATGGGTTGTTTTTCAGCTGCAGGGACAGGATGACTGGTTGCAATAGAAGGAAAGATGAATGTGGCCAAGTACAGAGATATCCTGGAAGAAAACCTCTTCCAGAGCTCTCAGGAGCTCAGACTGGGCCGAAGGTTCACTGTCCAACAAGACAATGACCCAAAGCACACAGCTAAAATAACAAAGGAGTGGCTAGGGAACAACTCTGTGACCATTCTTTACTGGTTCAGCCAGAGCCCTGACCTAAGCCCAATTGAAGTTCAGACTTTCAAAGTCATAATTATGAGTTACAATGTTTGAAAGTCGCATGTCTCATAATTATGACTGTGAAAGTTGAAATTATGACTTTGTATCTCATAATTATGACTTTTTATCTCATAATTATGAATTTGTATCTGATTATGAATTTGTAACTCATAATTATGATTTTCTATTTGGCATTTTTTTACTTTCATGTGGCGGAAATGGGTTTTCATTCTTGTAAATTCAATGATAATAAAAATTAATAAAAGAGGGAAAGAGGCACTTTTTCTGTATTATAGTTAAATTAACAGTACAGTTAATATTCCTAAAGTTTGTGAATATGAAAAATAAATAAATATAATTGATATTATTTCATTTATGAACTATTTCTTCTTGTTTTACTGTCACCTTTCCTCCAACCTGATCCTGGGAAGATATTTTGTTTTTCCTCCCCAGGTGACCCAGGTACAGGGCCTGCTGGTGGAGCTGCGCGAGGGGCTCCATGTGGCTCTGGCTGAGCTGGGCGAGCTCCGTCAGAGGGACCATGCTTTGGAAGAGAAGCTCCAAGCACATCAGACTGAAGTGGATGATAAGATAATGGGCCTCAAGAACTCACTCAACACATTTAAGGTGCTGGAGCGAGACAGAATTAAAAAGAAGCATGTGAAGAATCTATTTTTGTAGAAGCAGACAGGATTCTGTAATGTAATTTACAACAACTTAAAGGACATTTGTAGGAGCTGGAAATGAGTTCAATTTTTTAGAGTAAATTTGACTCCCTCAACAGATTAAATAAGCAGGTATGTGCATCAGAAACATCACTGATGCAACTTTTAATGTGTGAATATACCTATTAAAGTCCTTCTTTACAAAGCTTTGCCAAAGTATAGAAATCTGGAACTTTTTTATTTTTATTTTCTCCCTTCACAACAGCAACTTCAAAGCATTTTATCAGAACTGTGTGTTATTGAATTGATAGGGAAGAAAAAACTGTCAGCTTTTAAACATTCTTACCAATAGCAGCTGAAAACTTCTTCATAAATTCCTATTTTACTTCATTTTAGTCAACTCTGTGTAGCACCTGCCTTAGATCTAATAATGGCTCCAAGTGTTTGGGACTCCTCATGCTTTGCCCAACAAATATTTTTTCTGTTTTGTTTATTTTACCTGCAAAAAAGGCTTTATGAACACCAGTTTCCAACCCAATTCCTACTTCTATTTAGGTCTGGATCATTCTGACATATTAAGTTATTAATTCAAGACACTGCATTATAGTGCTGGTTAGAAGTTCAGTGTCATTCTTCTCCTATTAGGTGAACCTCTGCTCCAATCCTACATCTTTTACAGCCTCTTGCATGTTTCAATCCAAACCTCTCCAGTATGTGTTGACAGTCAGTCATTTCCATCAACTCCAAGCGGCCACTAACCCTTCCTACCTGAAGAACAGCATACCAAAAGGGATGTGCTGCCACCACCATGTTTCACCATAAAGATCATGTATTCAGAGTAACTTGCAGTTAGTTTTTCACAACATATACAGCAAATATTGAATACGGCACCATTTTTCTCAGTAAAGATATTTCTAGAGATGCTATTAAAATGACATTTTCACCAGATGTTGGTAACAATCCTTGCAATCCAAACATACAAAGAAATAAAACCGCAGATGTACAGAAATTATGTGTCATAAAATGGAATTGCACTGGGAAAAAGTATTGAACACGTGAAGAGGAGGTTCAAAAGAGCATAAACCAACAACAATAAGGTGCTCCTTGCAAGATTTCTGACAGAGGAGTGAAAATAATTACCACAAGTGTTGTCCAATAGCAAAGATCAGTTATGGAGAGCTTCATAAAGACCTGGAACAATTGTTTTTCAAAGAAAACAACAAGTAATGCACTAAATCACCATGGCCTGTATGCACACTCACCATGCAAGATTCAACTGCAGGAGAAAAAGCAGGTTGAAAAGTTTGATGCACAACATTTAGACAAGCCTTTGAAATACTGGGAGAATATAGTCCGGTCAGGTGAGACCAAAAGTGAATTCTTTGGATGCGATAAAACACATCATGTTTGGTGCATATCACCCCAAAAACACCATACCAACAGTGAAGTTTGGAGGTGGGATCATCATGGCGTTGGGCTGTTTTTCAGGAAGGGTGAATGGAAAAATGTACAGAGATATTATTGATAAGATCTGCTATCATCTACCAGGATGATGATGAATATAAAATGTGGGTGGACATTTTAGCAAGACAAGGACCCCAAACACAAAGCCATGGAAACTCTCAGTGTGTTTCAGAGGAAGAAAATAAAGCTGCTAGAATGGCCAAGCCAATCACCTGACTTAAACCCAATAGAAAATCTATGGAAATCTGGTGAAAATGTCACATCAATAGCGCCTCCAGAAATATATATTTTTGAAAAAAATAGTGGTGTTCAATACAATTCAAGTTTTTTGGATTTCTTTCTATAATCACTTCCTGGCAGATTTGTGGCATTTACAACAATATTTTCTCTCCCACATGAGCTCTAGATCTCTGCAGCTCCTCCAGACTTACCAAAGCTCTTGGCTGCTTTATAAATCATTCTTCTCCTGTCATCCTTTGTCTTCATGATGCAATTTGCTCACTAATGTTTTCCAGATACAACCTTACAATAAGGCTCACCTCAGATTGCAAATAAAAAGTTTACAGACAAGTTATTAGTTAGTTGTTAAACACTTTATAACTCATTGATAAGTGTCTTAATATGTATTGCACTTATAATGCCTGCTAAAAAGTCAGTTTTAATTAAAGCCACAAGTGGCATTGGGCGGCCCTCGCAGCTCGCACCGCCTGGTATGTTGCGATCGCGGGAACCAAGCGACCTCCACCTCCACGCTGCTTCCCAGCCTATGCTCCTGCTCTTCAGCCTATGCCTGCTGCTGCTTCTTCATCCTCCCCCTCC